>NC_069500.1:1078417680-1078723513 GCF_027579735.1 Bombina bombina | reverse complement strand
ATAACTTACAGCATCAATAAATATGGTTCATTTTATATAAATATAAGACAAAAATGTAGTGCTTAAAGTTCAAACATTAGGTTGGCACATGCAGATTCTCAATTGGCCACTTTCTGAAGATTAATAAATGAGGCTCGAGGCCTTCTCTGTTTGTGTAATCCTTGCACAAGTGGATGGATAAATATTTCTTTAATAACTCACTGTTCGTGGATGATGGTTTTGTTTTAAATCATTTAGGATGGAGTTCATGCAAGAAACAATCTGTCAGGTTAGTTAGTGTGCCAAAACACTTGCTTGGTATGCACTCAAAGAAACTGTAAAGCAAGTGGGTGGCCTAACTACGCAGAGATATTTCAAAGTTTACTGTGCTGTTTCTAAACACATCAAATATGTATTGATATCTACATCATAACTTTATACTTTCTGTTTTATATACAGTGCCTTTTAAATTTAGTGTAATATATTTTAACCCTTTCGTGACAGGGTTAAAGTGCCTACATCGGAACAACTGTTCCGATGTAGACAAATTGAAACTACGCGATCGTGCATACGATCGCGAGATTTCAATTATTGGATCGCATCTGGGGGGCGTCCCTACAATCCTAGGAACGCCCTCCAGACCGCGATTAAATCCCTGAAGCACAGAAGGCTTCAGGACAGCCGTTAGTTATGACGTTCCATTCCGTCATAACGGCTTTAAAGCCCAGTCTAATTATGATGGAATGGAACGGCATAACGGCTTTAAAAGGTTAAATGAACACTAGCAGCAAGATATCTTTGTTACTCGTTTTTTATATACAGTGTTATTTCTGCATAACTTGTCTATAAAACATGACAAAAATGATTTTTTTTTCTTTCTATAAAATACTAACAAAGTGCTTAAAAATAGGTATTCTCTTACGGCTAGATTACGAGTTGTGCGTTAGGAGGTGTGCGTTAGTTACGTGTACTTTATTTCCATTGCGCACTACCGCGTTTATTTTTTACGCATAATCACGGCAGCATTAAACATTCTCCCATAGAGATCAATGATAAATGAAAGAAGTACAGATTTTTCAGCTAACACTCGATCTTGCGAGAAATACGCACTGCTCTGTCATATTACGAATAATGCACAACAAAAACACAGCTCAAATGTACTAACAACAATCACGCAACATAGCACATACGCATTACACATTCACAATCGGCAAAGAAAAAGAATAAACAACATTTACACTAAACGAGGAATACATAAATACCTTACGATCTTGCAACACGGAACAAAACAACACGAAAAAAGAATTGCACACTCATACACAAACAAAACATTTGCATTTAAGATTACGGAACATTAGTACAAAGAAACATTTACACCACTTCACAAATACGACACCATCACAAATCACCATTTACATTTACAGATAATACTTTTGGACAATGTTATGCAAAACGATCACTATGACATCATCACATTATACACATTCCACAAATACTAACTCAATATGAGCATGAGCAAATTCACACAACTAATACACATTGCACTAACAAAGCACACCTGAACATACTTTACTTTGCAAACCGGTACATCATTAAACATTTACATAGGGTGTATAAGCACGCTACAAGCATGGCTTCTTTGACTGTGTTGCTGGAGGATTTTTGGAGATTAGAGAGTTATTGGTATTGTGAAATTTAGTGAGTGAGTTAGTTAGTGGTAGTGTGAGATAGTTAGTGGTAGTATGAGATAGTGAGTTAGTTAGTGGTAGTGTGAGAGAGTGCGTTTGTGGTAGTGTGAGATAGTGAGTTAGTTAGTGGTAGTGTGAGAGAGTGCGTTAGTAAGTGGTAGTGTGAGATAGTGAGTTAGTTAGTGGTAGTGTGAGAGAGTGAGTTAGTTACTGGTAGTGTGAGATAGTGAGTCAGTTAGTGGTAGTGTGAGATAGTGAGTTAGTGGTAGTGTGAGATAGTGAGAGAGCGGTAGTGAGCAAGAGTTTGTTTGGGTGAGTGTGCAAGTGGATTTTCTGAATACTTAACACATTTACACGCAAACACATTCAATACATACATACACTTATCAATAACACTACATACACTCCATACCCCATCCCCTCTCATACTACACTCCATACCCCATTCCCTTTCATCCCATACCCCATTGCCTTTAAGCCCATACCCCATTCCCTGTAAGCCCATACCCCATTCCCTGTAAGCCCATACCCCATTCCCTTTAAGCCCATACCCCATTCCCTGTAAGCCCATACCCATCCCATAGTTACATTTTGTTTACATATCCTCATTTAAGTCTTTTTCTACATTTTTGTCTGTTTAATACTCCTTGTCCTATTTTATTTATATCCCTTTCACACTTTGAACACTTTTTTTTTTTTTCTTTCATTTTTGTTATTTATTTTGACCCCCTTTCATTTGGGCACTTTCACTTTTTGTTTGAGTATGTCGGGAGGTTGGATAGGGGGCAGATTAGCCTGCAGCTATTAGAGCTGTTTGGCAGGAGGTCAGAGAAGGGATTGTAGAGATTAGGCAGGAGGTCAGGCAGAAGAGGGGGAGGGGGAGAGGGAGAGGAAGAGGAACAGGACAGGAAGGGGGACAGGAAGGGAGACAGGAAGGGGGGGAGGAAGCGGTGGGTGGACCCGGCCACTTTGTTTAAGATGAAAAAGTGGCTGGGCCCAGTGGCGGCCAGTGTAGAGCTTCACAGTCCGGGAAACAGAGGCTCACATCACAGGGGAAAGCCAAGCTGACTAGGGAGGCGAGATATACTATGGATGAGGAGGCCCTCATAGATGCTTATATGGAGAGGGCTAGGAGGCTGCAGGCTCAGAAGGCCACCCCTAGGGAGAAGAGGAAGCTATGCCTGGAGATCAGGGATGCCGTTAATGCAGTGGGGGTCCAGAACAGGGATGTCAAGTCCATACAGCATCGCTACCAGGACTGCAAAATGGAACTCAAAAGAAAGCTCTTGAGGGAGAACCAATATCTAACAGGGACTGGTGGTGGTCCTGAAATGATCGTGGAATATTCCCGATGGGAGGAAATGTTGCGTCCCAGCATAGTCGGTATCGGAGGAGTCAATATCGGGAACCTGCCACTCTCATCTTCTGGTAAGCTCATTTAATAATCTCTTTACATTAAAAATAAAGAATGTATTTAAGGACATCATTATCGCTTTTTTAGACATTATTACGTAAACGCATTCACAATTACCTTGCGAAAGTTGAATTTCAAGAAAAGCCATCACATTGGTATCTAGTCTACAGATTAGGTGTACTTTTAAAGAGACTGAAAACAAATGCAAAAACACATTCAGATTGACCATATAGATATCGGAAACATGGTTTGGAAAATGCGGAAATCGTATTGATTCTTGTATTTGAAAGTGTATTAATGAGGCTGCCTTTGTAATTCTATTGTAAGCAAAAGCATTTACATTTTTATTTGGAACTGTGCTAATATCTCAATTTCTTTCTTTTTACAATATACAGAGTCTGAGCCCGGGGAGGATGCAGCACAGCACCCACAGGCTCCTCCTTCATCCAGGTATGAGAGTGGTGGAGATGACTCGCCACCTCAGGGAGACATGGAAGACATCCCTCTATCCTCATCCTCTGAAGAAGCCTCCACTGCAGAAGAGATAGATCCCTGTAGCAGCCCCTCCTGAACCAGCAGCCCCTCTTGCACCATCAGCCTGCCGTGCAGCAGCCCACAGTGCACCAGCAGCCCTCCGTGCACCAGCAGCCCCTCAGGAGGAGATAGCAGAGCTGCAGATATTAAGAGATTTTCTGGAAGAGATGCATGCCTCCCAGAGGGAACAGGAGGAAACCTGCTGGGCCATCTGCTGCTGGGCCATCTGTTGCTGGGCCATATGCTGCTGGACCATCTGCTGCTGGGCCATCTGCTCCTGGCCCCCCTCCATCTCAACCTCAATCTCCTCCTCAGCCGGGTGATCCCAGTACTCCTCCTTCCCCTCTTCCCCAAACATCTCTGATGAGAACTCGTCGGAGGGGGCAGTTGACCCCCCCCAGAGCCTCAGTCTCATGGAAAGAGGGGAAGGAATGTGATGATGTGGTCTTCTTACATTTGTGGAGCACACTCTATATATAATCTGCTTCTATGGGACCGGGTTCATGGAGGCAGATTGTTTGCAGAGTGTGTTTTACAAGTGTGTCGGGACCACATCATCACATACCTATCCTTGTTCATTACATTGATTGGTTAGTTACAATTATACATGATGGCATATCACTGTTTTGATGCCGACAACACTGCTTAAAGGGACAGTCATAACTTTAATTATTGTTGGTTACAAAGAAAACACTTTATTACGCATTATCAAGTTTGGAAAAACAAGACTTACAGAAATACACGTTTTACTTCTGTGATTAACCTTGTATCTATGCCTCTGAAAAATTACCACTTATTTCTGTTCTTTTGACAGACCGGCATTTCAGCCAATCACTGATTAATCCAGGGTAACTATACTGCATGAGCTCAATGTTTTCTATATGAAACACAAAAAATAATGCCCTCTAGTGGTCAAAATGCATTCAGATTAGATGCACTCTTCAAGCTCGAAGAAATGAGCAGATGAACCTCCTTGGTTTAGCTATCAACTAAGAATATCAAGAGAACTAAGATAAATTGTTGATAAACGTTTGAGATATATTTTATAGAAATAGTTTTTTTGAGATTTAAATCATTACAGTTTTGCTTGACTTGACTGTCCCTTTAAACAAGAACATATGCTAACATATACTAATCCTTAGGGATTGTTGGTATATCTATACGTACTTGTTCAAACAAGAACATATTTGAATAGGATACTAAGCCTGTATGCCATATTTCAATTGACGTGTTAAATAAAGTCTATTTTCTTAAAGATACATTATAGTGTTTGAATTATTTAAGAAAGACATTTCATTTAGAAGGAATATGGTTTCATGTACTTTTAAGAGTTACATTAGAAATATATGCTCACAGTAATATATTTGGAGATTGACAATGTGGAAGTCATACATGACACAATACTGAGCATTTACATTAAAGGGACAGTATACACTCATTTTCATAGAACTGCATGTATTAGACACTACTATAAAGAAAAAGATGCACAGATATTTATTTAAAAATCCAGGATAAAACGGTTTAAAGACTTACTTAGAAACTCTCAGTTTAGCTATGTTGAAAAGTTAGCAGGAAAGCCCATTGCAAGTGGGAAATAAGACACTTCCCCTTCTTTTGCATATGAAAAGACCCTTTACAAAAATAGGAGTAAGCTGGAGAAGGTAGCTGATGGTATTCACATCAAACTTTGGGGCTTGGTTAGGAGTCAGAAAATCACAGCAATGGTATTTAAAAATAAGCACAACTATACATTTTAAAAACATTATGGCCTATATAGATAGATCATCTACAAAACATATATGCTACGAAAAAATGAGTGTATAATGTCCCTTTAAGAAAAAAGACCAGGACATAACATCTAGAATAAATAGGCGTCTCATATATTTAGCATATGATAAAGGTCAATGCATATTGATTACTTGATTCAAATACAATAGCGCATCTTTAGGAATTAGATATGTGGAAAATTCAACACAACACAGTAAATATTTATAAAAAGGAAAATATTGTTGACAAACATAATAAACAACATGGAGTATATTCATGGATTTGCACTTGCCTCAAAATATATTATGCATGAAAAACATATTGCCTTCATTCGTTTCTTCAACCAGACAGCCAACAAAAAAGATTTTTGTGTTCTTTATCAGCTATGGTTCAACAATGTACATGATTGACACAATCCATACTCGTCATGGTTTTAAACTTGTCTTCTCATTCACAAATGTGAGTTATGTGCAAAATCAAATATTGTGGGACAACGTAATCCAATCAGAAGGATTTAACACCTTGGCATGTGACATATTAAGCAACATGGCGCATCCGAGATCGCGTAACGTCAGCCAATCAAAGGCGCATCCAAGATTGCGTAAAAACGTTAGCCAATACAAGGACTCATTTTACAGCATGGCATGTGACGTCTTAAGCAACATGTCGCATCCGAGATCAAGTAACAACGTCAGCCAATCAAAGGTGCATCCAAGATCACGTGAAAACGGCATCCAATCCAAGGACTAATTTTACATCTTTGCATGTCAATAAGAAACGTATTTATATTTTAAAAACTAGTATGTGCTATATTGTTATCTATGAATGTCACGCTAGATAACGTAATACTGTTATATATGTAATAGAATACATTGTTGGTAATAAGGATATATTTCATTAGAATCAGAGGATTATTAAGTATTTAGCAAGCATTTTATGTTACATGATTATGTACGACATTGCAATTTGAACTTAATTTTCAAATTTATTTTTAATCTTTTAATGAAATGTGTTTAGAGGTAATCGCAAGAGCAGAAAAATACGATGTGGTAACTGCTGATTGGTGGCTACATATATATACCGATTGTCATTGGTTCACCTATTTGTTAATTTAGAAACCAATAGTGCCCTGCTGCTCCTTAAACAAATGATAAACAAATGATACAAAGAGACTGAAGCAAATTCTAGAACTTATGGAAAGAAAATTAATTAAAAATCGTATGTTAGACATAAATGAGAAAATAGATTGTGTTTCATGTCCCTTTAAATCATAAATAATGCTACGAGATACATTATGAAAATAGGGATTGGTTATACATTATATGTTACCTATAGCTATGGTGTTCCATCTTTACACTTTAAAAAGGGACACATGAGAAATACATATATCAGGGATGTTTTCAGATATGTTTAAAGTGTTTAAAGATTTTTTTTGGAATAAGAATAATGACACATGTATTTATCAGATGTGTCACTTATTCAAGTTGAAATATGGTCAGCCTACCTATAGCAATATATCGTTGGATCATTAAACAGAAACAATAATAAGAGAAATATATTAATCAGCTAAAATATGTGCATTACACACAGTGATTGCTTTTGTTAGACTACTACAATAAGATATAAGTAAAATTGGAATACATGTGCTGTCAACATTCAAAAAATATTCTTTTTAAAAAAATTATATGTCTATGTTGATGTAAAAAGGACAAAAATACATTAGAAATGAATATCCATTCCTTAAGAATTGTGGTCAGCATCACTTAAAGGGACATGAAATACAAACAATTAAGTTCAGGATTCACAGAGAGGATACTATTTCCAGCAAATTCATAATTTACATTGATTATCTCATTTTAATAATCCTGGGATCATTTGTTAAAGGTGCATCAATTCACGAATAGTTTATAAATGAACACATGGATGTGCCAAAAACAATATATATATATATATATATATATATATATATATATATATATATATATATATATATATAAAACCAACAATCTACATCTAGAACCTAATTTCTCTGCTAATAATGATCTTGCAAAGATAAACCTTTCTGCAAAGTATCAAGAAAATGAATCAAATTAAATAAGTGATATAAATATTAAATTTATTGACAATTGTATTATATATCTGAATCATGAAAGACCATTTTTTGGTTTCATATCTCTTTAAGGATTAAGCACATAAAATATAGATTTTAATAAATTATATGAATAAAGAGGATGGCATTAATGGCATTTATTTTATTATTATGTCATAAAACATAAAGAAATAAGATAGCGTTACATAAACTCATATTTTTAAATCAGCCCCATTGGAGCCATCTGACAAGGTGCCATAGTGTATTACAGTCCTTGGATGGAGTTGACAAGGGCCAACACAGCCCTACTGGAGCCATCTGACAAGGTGCCATAGTCTATCACAGTCCTTGGAGGGAGTTGACAAGGGCCGACACAGTCCCATTGGAGCCATCTGACAAGGTGCCATAGTGTATCATAGACCTTGGAGGAAGTTGACAAGGGCCAACACAGCCCCATTGGAGCCATCTGACAAGGTGCCATAGTGTATCACAGTCCTTAAAGGGAGTTGACAAGGGCCAACACAGCCCCATTGGAGCCATCTGACAAGGTGCCACAGTGTATCACAGTCCTTGGAGAGAGATGACAAGGGCCAACACAGCCCCATTGGAGCCATCTGACAAAGTGCCATAGTGTATCACAGTCCTTGGAGGGAGTTGACAAGGGCCAACACAGCCCCATTAGAGTCATCTGACAAGGTGCCATAGTGTATCACAGTCCTTGGAGGGAGTTGACAAGGGCCAACAAAGCGCCATTGGAGCCATCTTACAAGGTGCCATAGTGTATCGCAGTCCTTGGAGGGAGTTGAAAAGGGCCAACTAAGCCCCATTGGAGCCATCTGACAAGGTGCCATAGTGTATCACAGTCCTTGGAGGGAGTTGACAAGGGCCAACACAGCCCCATTAGAGCCATCTGACAAGGTGAAAGAGTGTATCACAGTCCTTGGAGGGAGTTGACAAGGGCCAACACAGCCCTATTGGAGCCATCTGACAAGGTGCCATAGTGTATCACAGTCCTTGGAGGGAGTTGACAAGGGCCAACACAGCCCTATTGAAGCCATCTGACAAGGTGCCATAGTCTATCACAGTCCTTGGAGGGAGTTGACAAGGGCCAACACAGCCTCATTGGAGCCATCTGAAAAAGGTGTCATAGTGTATCACAGTCCTTGGAGGGAGTTGACAAGGGCCAACACTGCCCCATTGAAGCCATCTGACAAGGTGCCATAGTGTATCAAAGTCCAAGGAGGGAGTTGACAAGGGCCAACACAGCCCCATTGGAGCCATCTGACAAGGTGCCATAGTGTATTACAGTCCTTGGAGGGAGTTGAAAAGGGCCAACACAGTCCCATTGGAGCTATCTGACAAGGTGCCATAGTGTATCACAGTCCTTGGAGGGAGTTGACAAGGGCCAACACATCCCCATTGGAGCCATTTGACAAGGTGAAAGAGTGCAACAGGCACAACAAAAAAGCCAAAAAGGCCACATGGCAACAATAAAACAAAACAAGCAAAGTAACATGTGGACGGAAGATTCATATCTGCGCCCTCGGTGCATCTCCGGATCCTCCACTTATTGGGCATCAGCATCAACCTCATCGTCCTGTGCATTACCAGCTGCAGATCCATGCATTAACTCTAGATGCAGAACGCGCTCTAGAGTCAAGCGCTGCATCTGCAGCTGGGTATGTATCACATCTGGCACCTTGTCAGATGGCTCCAATGGGGCTGTGTTGGCCCTTGTCAACTTCCTCCACTTATTGGGCATCAGCATCACCCTCATCGTCCTGTGCATTACCAGCTGCAGATCCATGCATTAACTCTAGATGCAGAACGCGCTCTAGAGTCAAGCGCTGCATCTGCAGCTGGGTATGTATCACATCTGGCACCTTGTCAGATGGATCCAATGGGACTGTGTTGGCCCTTGTCAACTCCCTCCAAGGACTGTGATAGACTATGGCACCTTGTCAGATGGCTCCAGTAGGGCTGTGTTGGCCCTTGTCAACTCCATCCAAGGACTGTAATACACTATGGCACAAAAGGTACAGACTAAGAAGCTTTGAGATCTTAATCTTAACAAATAAACAAAAATATATATAATCAGAGGAGTAAATTATATGTTTTATTCAAATGCAATGCTTCATCAGAATCATGATCATAATATTTATTAAAAATACACCTTCAATGACATATGAATTAGTCAATGGACTTACCAGAATCCTGCAAAGGCAGGTCACCATTACTGCTGGATCCCTCTATGCTCGCCACAACAACTACATCTATTAATGATATTAAAATATATTAGTGAACACAGTTTGGACATAACTAAATCACATTGGTCGAGAATCTAACAAATAATATACTTAGAAATGTGAAGAATAGAGCACTAATTTGAACCATAAATTTATTGGTTAATCAAGGTGATTGTAAAGAAAATTATGTCTTTCACAAATGTTTGATTTCTTACTATATTAGACAGCCAATTCTTCACATATGATTCTATGGCATATATAAATCTAAGTATTGATCTATGTTTTCAAAATAATACACACACACAGCACTTGGAATAACAACTGGTGACAAATCGAACCTAAGCCATGTGGCACATAGATCCATTTGTGCAATGTACAGTAATCTGTTTTAGGACACAACACATATTTATCACAATGCAAAACAGAAGATATTTTAAAAAATATGTCATTATGGTGCTGTTAGAGTATGCTTATATATATAAAGGAAGTCCAAGAGGGAATATGTGATATAGATATCAATATTGTTTCATCCAAATAGTGTAAGTATTAATGAAGATATTTATTATTAAAGGAACACTGAACCCAAATCTTTAATTTTGTGATTCAGATAGAGCATGCATTTTTAAGCATATTTCTAATTTACTCCTATTATCAATTTGCCCACATTACCTTGCTTTCTTTCTTTGAAAAATAAGGCAGCTAATCAATATTTTGCTTCAGAACCATGAAAAGCACTTGTTTATTTGTCGGTGAATGTATCCACCAATCAACAAGAACAACCCAGGTTGTTCCACAAAAATGGACCGGCATCTAAACTTACATTCTTGCATTTCAAATAACGATACCAAGAGAATGAAGAAAATTTGAGAAATGAGAAAGTTTATTAATATTGAATGCTCTATCTGAATCACAAAAGAGAAATTTAGTGTTCAGTGTCCCTTTAATATTAAAATATCTTTATTTGACAATGTCGCTGTTAATGAATTGTCTAGTCCATATCTTGATGTAATGAATGGGATGGAGCATGCAATTACAATCAAATATATAATTTAAGGATATCATCATGATTCTTTAATTATCCTTTGCTCTTAAAGGATATGTGTAATTGTATTAATTTGCATGATTCAAATCCAGCCTGTGATTTAAAAAAAACTTTCAAATATACTTTTAGTTTTCTAGTTTGTTTTTGAAAGTTTTATTAAGGAGCAACTATGCACTACTGTTATCTGAAGATATGTGTTGAACAAATGAAAATAGGCAATTTTGTGCATCAAACAATCAGCAGGTTACTCCCAGTAATGCATTGCTGATCCTGAGCCTACCTTGATATGATTTTCAACTAAGGATAACAATAGACTGAAGCAAGGTAGATAATATAAGAAAATTATAAGGTTTTTGAAAATCACGTTGTGTCTAAATCATAAAAGTTAAATGTTGGTTTTCATGTCCCTTAATGATAAGAATAAATTATCAAAGCATACGAGAAGTATATTTCTCCAATCTGCACATATGTAAAAATGTGTTGATGTTGTCTAAATGTAGACAAAAAATGTAAAACACTACCCAGGGGCAGAATATAAAATGTGCATGACCCTAAGATTACATTAAAATGAATATATCAAGAATCAAAGGAATATCTTCAAATACTCATAAATTGAGATTTGGATTACAATGGAATCCCCACTTTGATTCGTGATTCTTCTTTGAAAAGAACAAGAAAAGAGAATTAGAGTATGCCTATAAATATAGATCAATGTGAATGGATTATGTAATGTTATGTCCAAGTTTGTAAGAGAAAGGTAAATTAAAATGAGACATACTATGTTGTGACGAACACGGGCTCGAGGTTCCAGCAACAACATCCATATCTGTAAAATATTCAGTCAGGATTGAATATCATTAATACAAATCAGGCCATGGACACGAACAATCAGATTTTTATATTCTAATTGACAAACTAAAATTATATTTGTATTCATGTGAGTTCATTGTTTATTAAATTAATGTATAAATAAAGAGATCATGTATTCTTATTTTCTATCTTTTATGTTGTTGACTGTAACTTTAAGTTATTTTGTGTCTTCTTGCATTGTCATCAATTGATAGAGATTGTTCAATTTTTATTTTGATCTTGCTAGTATAGCTTTTATAATGTAGAATATTGTAAATAAGGATACTGTATTCTTCTTCACATTTATACTAATTAACGTATACATTTTAACAACAAGTCTAAAGTTATGCTACTGTTACAGCAAACACATGTTCACATGTGTGCGCAATTCTATCTTTCGGGATCATTGCGCAATGATTCAAAGCGGAATTGCGCATTCCGTGATTTGACCAACATGTCTAAAGTTATGCCACTGTTACAGCAAACACATGTTCACGTGTGTGTGCAATTCTATCTTTCGGGATCATTGCGCAATGATTCAAAGCGGAATTGCGCATCCGTGATTTGGCCAACATGTCTAAAGTTATGTCACTGTTACAGCAAACACATGTTCACGTGTGTGCGCAATTCTATCTTTCGGGATCATTGCGCAATGATTCAAAGCGGAATTGCGCATCAGTGATTTGGCCAACATGTCTAAAGTTATGTCACTGTTACAGCAAACACATGTTCACGTGTGTGCGCAATTCTATATTTCGTGATCATTGCGCAATGATTCAAAGCGGAATTGCGCATCCGTGATTCTGAATTGATTTGCATATAGTAGTGTGATGAGTATCATTTCTAAAGACTTCAAATATATTTCGAATTGGGTGTATTATGAGATTCCAATCGAATATTTGTTAATATTGAATGATAATAATTAATATTTAGAACTGTGGTATGATTCGATAGTCAATGTATGAAATGGCGGATGATAGGGATTTCACGGATGCATTTTCGCTCTGTGACGCATATTCTGGAGAGCGCAAGAAACATCATTCCTATTTCATGTGTGACAATTCTAAATTCATATATCTAAACATATATAGCGTGTGTTGTGAGATCTATATAGGTTGAATATATGACTATATACACATTGCTTAAATATATACTCAAATATTAATATATTATATGAAGTCTGATATATACCTGGTTCAGCCTCTCGACTTTCATCTCCCAGGCCACCGGACGGAGAAGCAGCTGCACTGGCCTCCAGGTCAGGACTTTCAGATCCAGCAGCTGGGAGGGAAGAAAAAGAAGCTGAGGAGCGAGAGGATCTAAATCTGCTGGGGACCCGGAGATTGAAGAGGTCGCATAAAGTCACCTCATAAGTTAGCAGGTACAGTTTCCGTGGGGGTGGAACTTTCTTTCCATCCCTCCAACGGGTTCTTACCCACTCCCTTATGAGGTTGACTTTCTTACTTAGACGCAACCTCATATCCCCGAACCTCCACATGATTTGATCCGTGGTCCTCTGGATGCCACACACCAAATTAACATAATTGGTGATAGACCCCCAGAGGACCTTCTTAATGCTCTGCTTCATCGACTTCTTCTTGTTCTCAAACAGCTGTGGATAGAAGTCCTCGATGGCGTTGACCAGTGCTGTACTCTCCGGCTTGGTGAACCTGGGAGATGTCATGCCTGCTAGGTTTTATAATATGAAATATAATATAATATAATATATATATATCTGCCAGCAGCCATTAGAGAACTGACAAAAATGGCAACGTGTAATGGACTTTTATATGGTGACGTAAACATGAGATGCACCATGGGACATGGTATCTTTACATCTGATTGGATAAAATATTGAAATTTTGTTATCATGTCTGTGAGACCATACTGACTCAAGTTATGTTTGTGTGATGAACTCTGATTGGCCGTTCCTTAATGTTTCATATCTTAGTAACTTCCATACACATACCTCCTGGGGGTGCTGTTACTACATTTTTCATGTAGACTTATTTGTAATTCAATGGACTGTTATGCGGATAAGTGTGACGCATATTTAATATAAGTGATCCGTTAAATATTAATTTTACATTTGATCTCTATTTGATTTTTATGAACTATAATCCAGTCACATTAGGAAATGTTTTACACATTTCGATGTTTAATATCGATCAGGTTATTTAATACAAATTATTTTTATTAATAAAAAGTAAACATGGTATGTATTTATTGTTTATTAAATACATTTTGTGACTTATTGTGAAGTATTGACATTGCTCTATTAAATGTATTTACAATGCACATCAATTGTGTGCTAGTGTGTGGCATTAGACTAGAATTTTTAAAGATGCGAATCTCATGTTGCAAGATACGTTTCGCACACTATATTTCAGAAATGCGTAATTTCTAGTTATAATGGACAGAACTTGGATAATATGTTTAGAAATTTTAAAATACACGTTTGTCCATTATTAGTAAATAAACCTTGAGCTTGTATTTGTCTGAACTGCTCACATATGTTATTGTGCAATGGCGTCTTTATTTTTAAAGGGACATTACACACAAATATTTTCTTAAAATGATCCGGGGAGAGAATACATTTTTATAATTTAAAATGTAACTCTATCGATTTAAATTATTCTTTAGATATCCTTTACAGAAGATATTGCAATGCACATGGTTGAGCCAATCACACAAGGCATCTCTGTGCATCCACCAATCTTCAGCTACTGAGCATATCAATTATATAATTACATTTTAATGTTTAAAATTATATTTTATTTAGGAATCCTGAAAGAAACGTTTTTGAATTACCGTCCCTTTAATGAGCTAATATGCAATCTTGAACTTGATCTAAATACATCTGTCTAAACATTGTAAATATGCATTGTTGGCCACCCACAAATAAGTAGATAATTCACAGTAATGCTTTGCTGATCATAAATAAAGCATATTTGTATTACCTTCTGTATTGTTTGCCCCACTGTGAATGAAATATCTTCCAATGGCTGTATTTATACAGCTTTAACTTAAAGGGACATTAAGCTATATGCTATTTCCTGATTTAGATAGATAATAAAATGTTAAAATAACGTCAAATTTAGTTTGATTATCTCATTATCTTTTATAGCTTGATATTTTTTCATGAAAATCATATGTAGATAGGCTCTGTTGCTGCTGATTGGTGGCTGCACATAGATGCCTTGTGTCATTGTCTAACCCATGTGCATTGCTATTTCTTTAACAAAGGATATCTAAAGACTGAATCTAATTAGATCATAGAAGTAAATTTAAATGTTGTTTTAAAAGATTTGTATTATCTCTCTGAGTCATTAAATTAAATTTTTGTTTGAATGTCCCTTTAAGGACAAAGACATTAGGAATATGTGGAGTTAACATTGTAGAAATAAACTAAACTAAAGGGGAATGGAAATACCTATAGATATGTGATATCTATCCAACAGGTAAAGAGTATAATTGCTAGAAATTATCTTTTGATATATCTATAGTTAACTGACACTTCAAATAACACCACTAGAGCTAAAAAGTAATCAATATGGCATACAATAACTAGATTGGTATGAATGTGAAATTAACTTACTTTTTATTTAAAGATCATTTCTAACATATTACCTTAAAAATAATTAAAGCCGAATAACCAATATTTTTAATGTTTTTGGATACCTAAGAAAGATTATAGAGATTATAATGTAAATCTAACATTCAACTACACTGTCACTTTAATGTAAGTTAAACACTTTATTTCTTAAAAGTGAAATGAACAATGTTGTTCTGTATGATTTAGACTACATATCCTCATCATAAACATTGTATGATTTTAACATCTATGAATTACACAATAAAAGCATATATAGATGTATTTAACTCCAACTTAAATTTTGTAAGATACTTGACATTAACATTATCTGAATAAGCTGTGTTGATATTTTTCATTCAATACATTAAACAAAATTAGTATATTTGATATCAGGCAGGTGCTTGTAAAATACATGACTTTAACAGCCATGGGACTAATATTTGGTTTACATGTCAGATTATTCGATGGATATATGTCTTCTTATCTTACTGTGATAGAGATATGTCTCAAAGAATATGTATTTGAAAAAATTAAATAGAAAAATTTATAGTATGACAATAAATTTACTGACAAAAATAAAAAAAGGAAATTCATCACAGATGAAACTCTGAAAAAGAAAGAAAATAAATATTAAAAACATTAGTCATTTAGGTTATTTAATGAATACGTCTTAACATATTCATGAAATCTAATAATTGTAAAATCCTCTTGTGTCTGCTCTAACATGTATTTTTTGTCTTGATATTAAAAACAGGTTCATACTTGAAATCTATATCTATCCATAATTTGAAATTAATACCATTATATTGTCTAATCAATAGTTGAATTACACATTAGCATTTAAAATTAGACAAAATAATGCATATCAATTTTTCAAAATATTTTTATATTGGATTGTATGAGGAACATAATTGAATGTAATATTTCATGTCATCAACTATAAAATGTATCCCTTTGTCTGATTGGTCAGAATCTGAGTCTTCTCTAGCAATAAGTAGGGGTAATGTATGTAAAATAAACATATTCTAATATAGGACATGTATATATTCCTAATTCTTTGAACATTCTTCCTCCTATGATTCTTAAATAGCAAACTAACCTGGATGTATGGTCTTTGAAAGGCAATGCTCTTCAAAATATCAGTTTATCTTCATTAGGTGTCCTATTCATCATTTTCAAAATAGAGGATTGTGAAATACCATCTAAAAAAATATAATAAATCTAAGTGTCTCCAATAGGATGCATCCACAGTCTTGTTCCATAGAATTGTTACCACTTACCATGTGAACGTGTCTTTGTATTGTTTTCAAGGTCAGCACATTTGAAAGACAATGCCACAGGCATAATCACATTGGTATTCTTCACTTTCAGTCTGGGATTCTTCACTTTCAGTCTTGAATTCCTAACTTTCAGTCTTGAATTCTTTACTTTCAGTCTTGAATTCTTCACTTTCAGTCTTTAGATGAAGTAATCTCCCTAATAGCAGAAAAAGTGTAAATTAAATCATTAATAGAAGTGTGTGACTTAGTTCTGCATCCCCCCCCATTTCTGAAACTCTTTATATCACTAGCTTACTAAGCATGTGTAGCATCTTGTGTTATGTTCTATCAATCAAGTGTGAGGATGAGTCATACATTGTGCAGACCTAACCTCTGATGTATGATTTTGAATATGACTTGGAAGCATATAGTATTGCTAGAGGATCCCTTTCTGAGTATCCAAAAATCTAGTAATGTGTAAACTAAATACTACATTTTAAAATATATGCCATATGATGGCTGATTGTGCAAAATTCCCACCAGCCACAGTCCATATATTGTTTATACTTACTATCTGATGTTGTCTTTGAAAACCAAGTGGCAAAGTCATTACAGGACCCAATGCCAGAATCATCTGATGTATAAATTACCTATGATAATAATAATAATAATAAATTATCTTTTTTTTAAAATAATTTGATGAACAATCCTAACATGTTTGCACAATTCTCTACTTCTCATCTCCCTAAAATTCAAACATATTCGCAATGCTTTTATGTGACTTCTAGTATTTACTGTCTGAAGTGGCGGTTGATAATGTTTGCTCTGACATTGAGCCCCTCATCCCTGAATGGCCCCTCTAGAACAGGGTCATCCTTCTCATCTTGGATGAGGTCTCGGGGTGCCTGGACGGCCTGCAGCATCCCAGCCCACTGAGCAATCTTATGCAGGAGGCTGCAGGCTATAACGATCTTCGCCACCTTACTAGGGCTGTATTGGAAGGCTCCTCCAGACCTGTCCAGGCATCTTAGTCTCATTTTGAGGAGCCCAAACATCCTCTCCACTACAGCCCTAGTCCGCTTGTGCACCCGATTGTAGTGCTCCTGGGCCTCTTCCATGGGGTTACATAACGGCGTAATGAGCCAAGGCCGGCTCATGTAACCTGAATCACCTATAAATAATGAACATAACAAAATGAAAAATATTAAAAATATTGTTAAATTTATTATATCAAAATACAATTCATTTGTGTACACGAAAATCCCCTAAAATAAACATTTTCAGAAAAACAGTTATATGGTTAAATCGCATTCTCTATCTGCCCATTTAAGCAGAGACATGCTACCTATGCGTATTTTGCATAAACCAGAACTTTGCTAAAAGAGAAAGAAATGGTTAAATTATACAGGGAGTGCAGAATTATTAGGCAAGTTGTATTTTTGAGGATTAATTTTATTATTGAACAACAACCATGTTCTCAATGAACCAAAAAAACTCATTAATATCAAAGCTGAATAGTTTTAGAAGTAGTTTTTAGTTTGTTTTTAGTTATAGCTATTTTAGGGGGATATCTGTGTGTGCAGGTGACTATTACTGTGCATAATTATTAGGCAACTTAACAAAAAACAAATATATACCCATTTCAATTATTTATTTTTACCAGTGAAACCAATATAACATCTCAACATTCACAAATATACATTTCTGACATTCAAAAACAAAACAAAAACAATTCAATGACCAATATAGCCACCTTTCTTTGCAAGGACACTCAAAAGCCTGCCATCCATGGATTCTGTCAGTGTTTTGATCTGTTCACCATCAACATTGCATGCAGCAGCAACCACAGCCTCCCAGACACTGTTCAGAGAGGTGTACTGTTTTCCCTCCTTGTAAATCTCACATTTGATGATGGACCACAGGTTCTCAATGGGGTTCAGATCAGGTGAACAAGGAGGCCATGTCATTACATTTTCTTCTTTTATACCCTTTCTTGCCAGCCACGCTGTGGAGTACTTGGACGCGTGTGATGGAGCATTGTCCTGCATGAAAATCATGTTTTTCTTGAAGGATGCAGACTTCTCCCTGTACCACTGCTTGAAGAAGGTGTCTTCCAGAAACTGGCAGTAGGACTGGGAGTTGAGCTTAACTCCATTCTCAACCCGAAAAGGCCCCACAAGCTCATCTTTGATGATACCAGCCCAAACCAGTACTCCACCTCCACCTTGCTGGTGTCTGAATCAGACTGGAGCTCTCTGCCCTTTACCAATCCAGCCACGGGCCCATCCATCTGGCCCATCAAGACTCACTCTCATTTCATCAGTCCATAAAACCTTAGAAAAATCAGTCTTGAGATATTTCTTGGCCCAGTCTTGACGTTTCAGCTTGTGTGTCTTGTTCAGTGGTGGTCGTCTTTCAGCCTTTCTTACCTTGGCCATGTCTCTGAGTATTGCACACCTTGTGCTTTTGGGCACTCCAGTGATGTTGCAGCTCTGAAATATGGCCAAACTGGTGGCAAGTGGCATCTTGGCAGCTGCACGCTTGACTTTTCTCAGTTCATGGGCAGTTATTTTGCGCCTTGGTTTTTCCACACGCTTCTTGCGACCCTGTTGACTATTTTGAATGAAACGCTTGATTGTTCGATGATCACGCTTCAGAAGCTTTGCAATTTTAAGAGTGCTGCATCCCTCTGCAAGATATCTCATTATTTTTGACTTTTCTGAGCCTGTCAAGTCCTTCTTTTGACCCATTTTGCCAAAGGAAAGGAAGTTGCCTAATAATTATGCACACCTGATATAGGGTGTTGATGTCATTAGACCACGCCCCTTCTCATTACAGAGATGCACATCACCTAATATGCTTAATTGGTAGTAGGCTTTCGAGCCTATACAGCTTGGAGTAAGACAACATGCATAAAGAGGATGATGTGGTCAAAATACTCATTTGCCTAATAATTCTGCACTCCCTGTATAACGCTTACTGACTCATACCATGGCATCCAGAAAGTTGTCAAAAACCACAGAGAAGGTACCCTGAGACAGCCCATGCATGTAACCCTCTCCAGATTGAAAACTCCCAGAGGCCAAGACGTGTATGAAACTTAGCATCTTAGTCATGCCAGGGATTGCAGTTTGCATACGTCTACGTGGATCCATATGAGGTTTAAGAACATCGTAAAGGCTAATGAGCTGTTCGTGATTGAGCTATACTTGTCATAAACCTCGAAGTCGCTCATGTTATCCAAGGTGGGCCTCACCCTGTGAACGGGAGGACCTCTAACCAAACGAGCCCACCTGATTCTAATGAACACCACTCATGCAACAGCACCAGCAGCAATTAACTGCGGATCATCCATATTTGCCAAGCTAAGCAGCACAAAGCCAAACAGCAGAGCAAACACACAAGGAGTAACAAGGTATGCAAAAACACAAATGCAATTTGATACAATGTCGATCACAAGGGGCACTTTGGCCATGTTGTTTGGGGGATTTATAGTGCAATTAGTCAAATAGTAGCGAGTTCGTAATGATTGCTGATTGTATACATTTGATTGTATGTGAGCGGCGCAAATGCTTTCAAAGTGGGCGTTTTTTTAGGTGTTTGCTGAAATTTTGTTTTCCCCCAATGAATCGTAATGTGAAAGTGTAAAATCTTACATATACAGTGCATCTTCGTAATGTTTGTTCATATGCTTAATAAATACTTATTAAATACGATCTTATAGTAAAAAGCACACGTCCACACTAACATGAATGAAAGTGCATACTTGTGTATAATGGCATAGAATCTGATCAATCAATGTTGCTGCAATATTGATCTAAACAATAAAGTAACAGCTGACATCTATAATATTCTATATATAAGTGATTTGCGAGATGTCAATATTTTACGCGTCCCATTGTAATCGCAATAACAATGAAGATCTTCCGGCTGACATCTGTAGTATTGTATATATACTGTAAGTGATTTGCAAGATGTCAATATTGTACAAGTCCCATTAAAATCGCAATAATAATGAAGATCTTCCAAACTCTCGTTTACGTATATGTAATATTGTAGTATTGAGTGAGAAACTTCTGAAAGGGGTGGTACAGTCCAAAAGCTGTAATTTATATGGTTGAAGCTTATAATGACGTCATCATATTAGCAACTTGCCTGTCTAGTTAGCAAATATTCATTGTGTTGTATTTGAAAACATTCTTCTTGTGTGCTGATTAAAAATATAAATGTGTGCTTTGTTGTTGTGTGATGCGTGTTATGTACATCTATGTATGTATTGTGATTCTCTCCCACATATGCTGACTTACATAAAGCAGTATAGCATTGTTATTCCTTCCAAAAAAGTGACAGCTATAATCTGTTCTAATGCTGTTTTCTTATTTTACGTAATTCCTTATGGTATATTATGAGTGAATCGTGATGTTAAAGGGACAGTAAATCCATATTTTATGTTTCATGATTCATAGAGAGAATCTAATGTTAAGCAACCTTCCAATGTAGTTGTATGATGTAGATGTGTTCATTGTTTATATGTGTTTTTCCCCAAGAATATCAATGCACATGTATGAGTCAATGACAAACGTCATGTATGTACATCCATTAATGATCATGTGTTGAGCCTATGTAGATATGCTGTTCATGCAAGCATATGAATTGAATAAATTAAATGTTATAATAGAGGTAAATGAGACGTGTGTCCAATTGTCTACTGTTTGTGAATAATGAAATGTAAAAATTATTTTTCTGTCCGTTTAAATATGATGTAATTTTTCCTACCGATTTCGTATTGGTGATGGTGATTTGTAGTTGATGTAATGTAAATTTATATAACAATTTGATGTTGTAGTGAATTTCATACAAGTAAAAGCCATAACTCCATAGGGAAATAGTAATTTCTTGATCTATTTGTCATAGCGGGACTAACGCAAAAAAGAATGAGTTAGTTTCACAATTGTAACGCTGGTATTACGAGTTTTCTTGTCTATGCATTTTACGTGCGTTAGGTAAATCTGCCTGTCGCGTGCACGAGCACGTCTTCCCCATAGAAGTCAATGGAGGAGAAAAATTTGTTGAGAAATAAAATCCAACACTTGTTTTGAGCGTAAAGTGAGTGACGTCATGTTCTTGTGTGAAAAAGTAGCTAAATCGTGTTTATTTCCAAATAAAAATCTGTTTTGTGTAGGTAATGTGCTGTATATTGTTTGTATGTATAGATTAGTGTATGTATGTGATAATATTTGTAGTAAGATGTAGCTAAATGAGTGTATGTTCCCGTCTGTCTATGTAAGTCAATGGAAAATGGATTGGTGTGTGTTTTTTTTTCAAACACCCGAGATCTCGTAACTTTGATCCATTCTATTTTGACATGAAAATGTAAAATCTGAAAAATAAATATTGTGCAATGTTTGTATGAGTGTAAGTGTAGTTTGTGTAATGTTTTTGAAGTGATTTGTGGATGTTTTTGTTAGCGGTATATGATTAACTACTGGGTCTGGGTTTACGTTAATGATTTGAGCGGAGATGGATATTTTTGTGGCGTTACATAAACTCGTAATACCAGTGGTAGTGAAAAAGCAGCGTTAGAAGGCTTTTTCACGCATAAAACACAACTCGTAATCTAGCCGTTACTTATTTAAAAATAGTATTTAATTTAAAATTTGTATAGCACATCTTTTGATATGAGAAATATTTTTTATTGTATATGATAATTCTATGAGTTAAATCAGTTTCACTGACTTTACTATATTTGTGGCTCAAAAATCAAATAATAAGATGAACAAAATGAATAATGATAATAATAATAATAATTATACAGGGCTATTTTTAACTTTTATGTAACTGCATTTTTCACTTATACTACAACTCTAATATTATACCAAGATGATATGCTTGCTTTCATTATAGGTCAGTCTTCCTTTATTTGCATCAGTGTGTCCCATAGCTTGTATAGTAAATGAACAGGTTAAGCCGGGACATCCTAAAACATTTAATGTGAAAATGGCTTAACGTAGCTTAATGAGTAAAAAAGTGGCCAAATGTTAATCAATTGCTGCATAATTTTGCACAACCCAAGATTTCCACTATCCAAGCCTATCCTAGACGTTTCATGGATTTTGGTGTCCCTCAAGGCAAATGAGTGACATTAATCTTGTTTTTTGGGAGCTTAATGTGGCTTAACGTACAAAATTGAACTTAGGTATTAACTAATTTCCCCCAAACTTACCACAATACATCAATCTATCTTTTCAAACATATTCTGAAAATTTCAGGACATTTGATAAAACATACCAAAAGTTATTCACATTTAACTATTTTTTTTACAATTTTAAAACATAGAGAGGCCTATTTATCAAATGTCTGTCGGACCTGATCCGACAGTGTGGATCAGGTCACACAGACATTGCTGAATGCGGAGAGCAATACGCTCTATGTATTCAGCATTGCGCCAGCAACTCTTGTGAGCTGCTGGTGCAACTCCGCCCCCTGCAGACATGCGGCCAATCGCTGCCAGCAGGGAAGTGTCAATCAACCACCCGATCGTACTTGATCGGGTTGAATTGTGGAGACCTCTGTCCGCCTCATCAGAGCAAGGGGACAGGGTCTTTAGACCGCTGCTTCATAACTGGTGTTTCTGGCGAGTCTTCAGACTCGCCAGAAACACGGGCCCTCAAGCTCCATTTGGAGCTTGAAAAATGGGCCTCTTAATGTGAGCAGCTTAATGTAAAAAGAGATTAATGTACCACAATTCGCCTAACCATCAACCAATTGCTTTGAAAACTGGCACAAACTCAGTTTGTCCCTTTCCAAACATATCCTAGAAGTTTCATGGATTTTGGTTTCCCACAAGGCAAATGAGTGACATTAAGCTTGTTTTTTGGGGAGCTTAATGTGACTTAACGTACAAAATTGAACTTAGATATAAACCAATTTCCCTCAAACTTCCCACAATACATTAATCTATCTATTCAAACATATTCTGAACATTTCAGGACATTTGATAAAACAAACCAAAAGTTATTTACATTTAACTATTTTTTTTACAATCCTAAAACATTTAGGGGCCAATTTAGCAAAGCTTCAACTAATAATATGATGGAATCTGCTAGAACCTCGCATCATATTCGATGCAAATTGAATCTGCCGTAATTATCAAAGTGTCAAGATCGTCAAATGTTGAAATGTATGACATAATATACGCTCCCGCGATCTCAATCTGACGCAGATCGATGCTTGCATCATCCCAGATGTTTTGAATACACATTCAACTCTATATGACCCTTTTTTCCAATTTACCAAACATTCAACAGGTACAGGTCTATTCCAACGCAGTATACCTATCAATGGGAGCCTGAAAACACAGAAAAGCTATGTTCGATGCTGCAAGACGATGAAGCATATTAGATAATAAAAGTAAATTAGAAAATGTATTACAATTCTATACTCTTTCTAAATCAAACAATATTATTGCTCCAAATTTGGTGCAAAGTATTACTTCAATTTTGATGCACTAGTAGATATAGGGATAAAAATGAAATACATTACTACTTATGGATTATGTTACATCTTTGTCTAACATTACAAAGCAAGGGGACAATATTATTGCTTCAAACTTGGTGCTCTAGTAGATATAGAGATAAAAATTAAATAAATACATAACATAATATTCCTAACTAACTTCCTTTTTTTATTTTTGGATAAATGTATACAGTATGCACCATGTTTAAGTCATGTAATACAAGTCACACTCTCCACTTCGCACCAAATTTGATGCAACACTTCTCGCACCAAATATGACGCAACACTCCTAGACAACTCACACACTAGTGAATTTTTCCACCACTTTTGATTGGGATATGCATAATTACATGATTTATGACATCAGCCAATCAAATTTAAATATAAATTGTATAGTATCACTAATGAATAAAATTGCTCGATACTTGTGTCATTGATCACTCATCAGAACTTGTAAGTGCCATTTGTTACATTGTATATTATACTTTGAAAGTATGTATATGTGTAATTAGTATTAAAGATAAACATTAATGCTGTCATTAGGACACACAGTGTAAAATTTTAGACAATGATTTTAAAATTTGAATGATGTTTGATTCAATATAATCTTAAGATGATAGCTCAAAGGGATAGCCCACCTAACATTAAACTGTCATGATTCAGATACAGCAGAAATTAAAATCACCTCTTTACTGTCATGATATTTTCAGTGTATTTCTTCCTTCTCTTGAATTTCATTTTCATTAAGAAATGTCATCTTATATGCCAGCCGATTTTATAACACCTGTGTAGGGGTGGGTTTTAAAACTAGATTGCAAGCAGCAGGGGTTACCCAGGTACAGAGAGACAACTGTCCCAGCTCTTAAAATATCCATTTATAAATCCATATGATACCCCGATGACATTATATTCGCAATTATTCCTGCTCTAGAACAAAAAAAGGAATTTAGGGACATGTAAATATGTTTGCAAAAGATTTCTGACATAACACACACACACACACACATATATATATACATATATATATATATATATATATATATATATATATATATATATATATATATATATATATATATATATATATATATATATATATAGATACAAGTATGTGCAAAGATATATGTACAAAAAATTCTAGCATTAATAATAATTTATAAAAAAAAATAACATGAGATAAAAGCATATCATGACTTCTAGAAATACAAATAAACATTAATTTATGTGAAAGTATCATATAACAAATAAACATAAAAACAACTTTCTATGAGATATTGTTTGTTGAGGTATAAATCAAGCTATTTCTTGGACATTAACAGATGAGAAATAAAAGATTAGCTTCAGAGAAATGTGCTTGTTCATGGACAGTAATGAAATGGTATAAATAAAGTTGGGAAAAATCTGAATAACCGTGATTAATGTATTGTGGGAAGTTTGGGGGAAATTGTTTAACATCTAAGTTCAATTTTGTACGTTCCCCACAAAACAAGGTTAGCTAGGTTAATAATTTTAATATATATACACTCAAAAGAGGAATATAAAATAGGGGCGCTATCAAGATATGCAATGTGAAAAAATATACAGAGAAAAAGATAATCACAATTCTAAGTATAATGTAGTCTCAAGATGGAGTATCACCTATGTATATATATACATGCATATAAGAAATCCAGGTGTTAGACCTGTACAAACAATATTGTCCCAATGAACAATTAGAGTCCAAAGAGTCCCCAATAGTTAGGGGGGTGTAAGGCAGCTCTCCTCGAAGTATAAGGCCATCCACAACGAGTTTAATCTATAAAGAAGCAGAGAAGGCGCCTTGTTTTCTACCATAGAAATCAATGGGATATCTGGCAGCATCGAACATAAGCTTTCTCTGCTTTCAGACTGCCATTGATTCCTATGGCAGCCGCTGCCTCCAGGGTGGTGGATTGAAAACCAGGTATGCTAGGCCGGAATAGTTGCGAGCGTACCTGTTAGAAGTTTGATAAATGGCAAAAGGTGTCAGATAGTGCCTAATTTGTATTCGGAACATCTGTAATGAAGTAAGCATCGATCTGTGTCGGATTGAGACTGGCGGATCGTATGTTACGTCACAAATTTCAACTTTTGCCGGTCTGTAGGCTTTGATAAATAGGTCGAATCAGGCTCGCCACAATTACGCTGTGGAATTCCAGTGTATTTGCGGTTGACGGCTTGATAAATATCCCTCCTATCTAGAATTTGCCTTTCAAAAATTATTTGAGGGACTTCTTAGTACTGATGAGAATTTTTAGTAAATCTAACCATCTTTAGAGAATCAGGACCTAAGATTCAGCCAATATTTTGTGTGGCTATTAGGATTATACGTAACTTAAATTTAAATATGTTGTAGCTTGCTATGTTATGTACATATTTTGCAAAATGGGCGCCTTTTGCTTGTTCCCAGCATCTATTTCAGCACACAAAGCATCTATTAGACAAAATCTTATTCATACATGTTGGTGCAGTAGATCTAATCATTGTTAGGATATATTGAAAGGTAAAAATTTTTAACACGTAAAGGGACAATCAATTCCAGAATTTTTATGGTTTAAAAAGATAAATAATCCCTTTATTACCCATTTCCCAGTTATGCATAACCAACACAATTGCAATAATATATTTAAAAGACTTGCATTTTAGCCAATTAGTGCCCTCTCATAAGTAACTCCACAATCGTGAGCACAATGTTATCTAAATGGAGCGCATGAACTAACGCTCTCTAGCTGTGAAAAACTGTCAAATGCACTGAGATAAGATGTGACCTTCAAGGGCTTAGAAATTAGCATATGAGCCTACCTAGGTTTAGCTTTCAACTAAGAATACCAAGAGAACCAAGCAAATTTGATGATAAAAGTAAATTTTTAAAGTTGTTTAAAATTTCATGCCCTATCTGAATCATGAAAAAAAAAATCTCATTAACATGGCGATCACCTGCCCTAGTTATGCTCAGGAGCAGAGTTTAATTGGTGTGCATTTTAAATAGCCCCATAAAATACAGAGGTATAGAAGACTCCAGTTTGTAGATCAGTATTAGTAAACTTCCACTCTAGTATGTTTGATTTTTAACAGTGGAAGAGCATGGATGGCCTCGTTTCTAAAATTATAACTATATCAAGTCTGTATTCTTAAAAAAAAAACACCACACTTCAACATGATTTGAATGAGGTAGTTCTCTGTTTTACAATCAGTGAATGTATTTCCTTTATTAAATTTGTGGATTTCTTGATGAAAGAATCATGATGTACAAAGCTGTAAACTATGTTAACGATGTCTAGTAAAATGTTTTGTTTTGCATATTTGTGGGAAGATCAACCATAATGACAACCTTAGCTTAGGACACTCTAATTAGCAGACATGTGTGTTCTTATGGGCTTAAATTACTGGAGTACATAGAAAAATTCACCTGAGTTAACATTTCACATGTGATGGTAAGCAGGCACTGCATACTTTCAATGCAAATGTAGCCTATATTGTATGCTAAATTAATATTAATACTGTCCCACTATTAAACAGTAGCTCAAAGGGTTAAAAGTAACCATTGGCAATTAGTTTCTTAATTAGTTTAGTTTACATCTAAATATTAATACACTGTCAAATTCACATAGAAAAGGTTCATATTTTTGTGTAGCTCAAAATGAAGCAGTACTTTTGCAAAAAATGTTCAGTTATAGCTTGTAATATAAAAGTGTCTCTAGTGCTTGCAAATATATATTTGAAAATGTGGGATTATATAAACCATTACCTTTTTATGCCATTATTAATCTCTTATGTATTCTTGCTCCCTGGTTTGACACATCTGCATCAAACTTTAGCACTGAGATACTGAGAATTCCCATTTAGTCTATACATACAGTATCTGTAGAATATATGACTCGTGAAGTTGGAAATTATTGTTCTTACAGTTTTTTTTACATCCAAAATTTCTATATTTCATCAGCAGCAGAAGACAGACCTGATGCATGCAAGAAGTTTGCCTGCATCATCGTGGAATGCCATGATACCGCAAACGTCCCATTCATTCTTAAGCAGGACTCCTGTAGTGGTTAGCTCACTGACATGCTTTTGATATTTCCTTATCTTTGACTTCCTTGGTTCATAAATATTGTTTTTAGACTTTGAAGCGTGTGACTTTCCCAGACCTATTCCTGACTCTTGTATCAGATTTTGCATCTAACATGTTTTCTCCCTAAACTCAGGTTCTGGTTTAACCTACAAGAACAACAAAGCAATCACCAAAGAGGACACTGATAATTCTTCTTCTACAGCTGATCTAATTCACAAATATCAGTATTATCCCAGATGGTCCCTTAAAAATGAACAGTTAAACTATGTTCACTATTGTATCCTCTTAAGCAGAGGTACAGATTGTAAGATCTTCTCATGAACTGAAATCTCCCATGACATAACGATTCTATGGGCTCCATGTACGAAGCAGCAAGAGCTGCTTCAAAGCCCTTGTGAGGCAGTTTCGCTTATGCAAGCCTGCTTCCCACAATGTAAGAAGTAGCGGTCATTAGACTGCTGCTTCTTACACTGGCGAGAGAGAAATCACAGAGAGCTAGCTAGCTTGCTCACTCTCGTGATTGACAGCTCCTTCAGTCACGCAACTGAAGGGATGGGCATTACACACTCCGATGAGTGTGTAATGATACATCAGGACTAACAGATCTGTTGCCCGCAAGAAGGCGAGCAGGCAGCTTCGCAAGTTTAGAGCCTGTCTGCCCGCCTCTTAGTACATGGGGCCCTATGTATTTATCTATCACAATAACAGTATCTATCCTTTCTGCATGCCTAATGATTTTTCCCTGAAATCCAAAATGTATAACACTGAACTCATCGAGCTAAAGGTTATAAATTACTTTACTTAAAAAAACAACCCATGTATAACAGTCTTCCATTGCAATGTCTTTCATTATGGTTTTCATGGATTTCTTATGTAGACATATGTGCCTAAAGGGACACTGAACCCAATTTTTTTTCTTTTATGATTCAGATAGAGCATGCAATTTTAAGCAAATTTCTAATTTACTCCTATCATCAAATGTTCTTCATTCTCTTGGTATTTTTACTTGAAAAGCAAGAATGTAAGTTTAGATGTCGGCCCATTTTTGATGAACAACCTGGGTTGTCCTTGCTGATTGGTGGATACAGTCATCCACTAATAAACAAATACTGTCCAGGGTCTGAACTTTCTTTTTCAAATAAAGATAGCAAGAGAATGAAGAAAAATTGATAATAGGAGTAAAATAGAAAGTTGCTTAAAATTGCATGCTCTATCTGAATCACGAAAGAAAAAATTTGGGTTCAGTGTCCCTTTAAGCTCCAGCATGCAAACTGACAAGGATACAGAATAATAGTTAGATTACAAGTGGCTCACTATTTGGCGCTCCTGCTACAAGTAAGCTGTTTCAGTGTGTATTACAATTTAAAAGTAAAAATTGTTGCGTACAATTGCTAATCTTTGAATAGAACGACCACATTTTAACGTATTTCCCCAAAAGATTTCCAAAGAGCATGAACTAAAAAGGGAAGATTTATTGCAAAAGAATAAAAAACAATCCACACAACATATATATATTTTTTGTTTTAGGAAAAAAGAGAACATGTGTTAGAGTGTATCGCCCCCACTAGTTTCCCTGTATCCAGCACCAGAGCATAAGGTCTACTATGTCAAAACTTTTCTAATATTTAAATTAACAGCCTCTAAATATGGTTCCTCAAAGACTCCTAAACAACTTTAGCAATTGTATATAGTCACAATATTACAAAGTGAGATCGATACATTTATATACTAAGTGTTTGTTTTATTGCTACAAGAGATATCACAGGCATAAAATACAAAGATACTAAATGTGGGCCCACTTGAAACTGTCGGTATACCAAAAGAAGTCAGCTGACTGCAAAAAAGAAAGTTCCTTTTATAGGGTAATTGTAATGTTCCACACAGCTTTATTTTGTGAATTATGCACCACACTTCTTTACTTTGCTTTAATCTTCAGTGGGAGATTATGGCAAGGTATTTAACACTCACGGGTATTTATATTCCAACAGTCACAGCTTGGTTATATTGTAGGTATATGCAAAAAACTGAGTCATTATTGCTTATTTCAAATACTCAACTTGTGTCGCATACAAACAAACGCCTCACCAGGTAGGCTTGTATCTCTCCTCCCTAGCTAGATGCAATCAGTTTTGTGAGGGTAACAGCTGTACCCTCTATGTTGTTGGCTAACCGGAGATATTGAATCACAGGAGTGGTTGAGTAGCAGGTACACTCACGGATGGGAAACCAGTAAGTAAAAGCAAGCACATTGAGGATCTCCAATCAAGGTAAGCGCAGGATAAGATTATGCTGCGTTTCATACTTGCTTGAAATAATAAGCAGGGAGGAGAGATACAAGCCTACCTGGTGAGGCGTTTGTTTGTATGCAACACAAGTTGAGTATTACCTTGATTGGAGATCCTCAATGTGTTTGCTTTTACTTACTGGTTTCCCATCCGTGAGTGTACCTGCTACTCAACCACTCCTGTGATTCAATATCTCCGGTTAGCCAACAACATAGAGGGTACAGCTGTTACCCTCACAAAACTGATTGCATCTAGCTAGGGAGGAGAGATACAAGCCTACCTGGTGAGGCGTTTGTTTGTATGCGACACAAGTTGAGTATTTGAAATAAGCAATAATGACTCAGTTTTTTGCATATACCTACAATATAACCAAGCTGTGACTGTTGGAATATAAATACCCGTGAGTGTTAAATACCTTGCCATAATCTCCCACTGAAGATTAAAGCAAAGTAAAGAAGTGTGGTGCATAATTCACAAAATAAAGCTGTGTGGAACATTACAATTACCCTATAAAAGGAACTTTCTTTTTTGCAGTCAGCTAACTTCTTTTGGTATACCGACAGTTTCAAGTGGGCCCTAATAACCCTATAAAAACAAACATGCCACCCCAAAATAAAAACACCCCCAATCTAACAATAAACTACCAATAGCCCTTAAAAGGGCATTTTGTAGGTCATTGCCCTGAAGCCATCAGCTCTTTTACATAAAAAAAAATTACAAACTACCCCCTAACAGTAAAACCCCCCACCCAACCAAACCCCCCCAAAAAAACAACCTAAGGCTAAAAAAACTAAACTACCCATTGCCCCTAAAGGGGCATTTGTATGGGCATTGCCCTTAAAAGGGCAATCAGTTCTTTTGCTGCTCATAAAAAAGCCCTAATCTAAACCCCCCAAAAAAATCTAAACCCCCCCAAAAAACAAAAAAACAAAAAAAACTAACACTAACCCCAAAAAATGTACTCACAGTTCCTGAAGTACGAACATCCATCTTCATCCAGGTGGCAAAAAGTCTTCATCCAGGCGGAGACAAATTTTCATCCATTGTGGGGGCATCTTCTATCTTCATCCCGGTGGCGTGGAGCTGAGCAGGACCAGCAATGACGACGACATCCAGGGTGGAGGATCCTCTTCATGCGATCTCCGCCGCACACTGAAGATTGAATGCAAGGTACCCCTTTTATATTTGGGGTATTTTGCATTCCTATTGGCTGAAATATTCAAAACAGCCAATAGGATGAGAGCTGCTTAAATCATATTGGCTGATTTTAACAGCCAATAGGATTTAAGCAGCTTTCATGCTGTTGGCTATGCAACATCTCCAGAATTTGACCCTTCCTTACTCAAGAAGCTACAAAAATAATAATTAATTTGCTCATTTTGTCATGCATTGACTACTGCAATCTAATTCTAAATGGCATTCCCAAACACTGCCTTTCTTTCCTCCAATTTATTATGAATGCTACAGCTAGACTCATCCACATAAAACTCTTTTTCCCCACTCCATCAGACTGTCTCCAACCTTGTATAGTTTCAGACGTTCTATGAAAAGCCACCTATTTAAAGAGGCTTACCATCTCTCCCCAACTTTTCATCTTAACCAAAATAAATCTTAAAGTGCCTTGACTCACTGCTGCTACAACAATCCATGTGACAAGTTACCCCAAACCTTATGTCTCTGCACCCTTAACCTGTAGACTGTAAGCTCTTTGGAGCAGGGCCCTCTTCCTCCTGTACTAGATCTGTATAGTCTGTTTTGTTTTTGTATCTTATCACAAACCCTTGTAATTGTATACCCTATCTCTGTACCCAGGCTACAATCAGCCTCTTTGGTGACTGGCCAGGTTTGAAACATCAGTTTTTATGTCAGTTACTGATATTTCTTGCATCTTCATGAAGATCATAGCTGAGAATGAACCTATGCAGACTGGATACAGCAGTATCACTGGCTAAATTTAGTTTTGTGTTTAATTTTGGAAGTTCTAAACATTTTCTAAAAGGCTGTCATGTTAATCTAAACTTTATATTTTTATCACATATTCTTCACTACTTGCTTTCCCATTGTTTTTCCAGTTATTAGAGATTCCTTCACTTTACGTTGTTACAATGGGAACAACAGGTCCCCAGGCCACAACTGATACTAGTGCTGTTGGATTCTTGTATATTCAGCTTCTGTACAACCTTAGCCAAACAAAAGTCTTCTGCTACAATTCCCCCAATCCATTACATTCCATTTATCGTACCATCAACTTATGATTCATATGTCATCTCGTATCAGAAAGAGTGAGCAAGAAGTAATTGCTTTAGATCATTAACAGCTTCTTTTACAGTGAATAAGTCCTTTTTCAAAGTTATCATTAAAGGGCCATGATACCCAAATGTTGAAACACTTGAAAGTGATGCAGCATAGCTGTAAATAACTGACTAGAAAATGTCACCTGAACATCTTTATGTAAAAAAGAAAGATATTTTACCTCAAAATGTCCTAAGTATTCAAATCCCATTGCAAAGGACTTTAAGCAGCAAATCAGTATGTCTGTCCCGGGACAGCCGAAGGAGTGAGCTTCTTGAACACTCATTTTATTTCCCTATTCAGTTTAAGGAAGTTTACTATGAAATCTTATGAGATCACAGTAAAAGAGTTCATGACCTCAGCACTGCTGATGCTGATTGGCTGCTGTTCATTTCTTCATTTATTTTTATTATCTGCAGCTATGCAGCAGCTGAAGTATAACTCTTTACAGAGAACTTACTCTGCTGAGCTGATGGAATTGTGAGGTAAAATATCTTCCTTTTTTACATAGAGATGCTCAGGTGATATTTTCCTGTTAGCTTTTTACAGTTATACTGGATCAGTTTCAAGTGATGTAGCATATGAGTATTATGTCCTGTTAATTGATCAAAATGTGTGTATATCCATGCATAGATCAGCAATTTACATTGTACAGCTTTTTGATGGAAGTAACAATTTAAATCAATAGGGCATCCATGCAGATGTCTTGAATATTAAAGGAGGGATTATCCTAGAGCTATATAAAGGGCCAGCATAACAGTTCCTCCATGTTACTTTATTGATTGTGCTGACCATAAGATCTTTATCACGGAGACTGTGTTTCTGATTTGTATTATTAGACTTCTTTATAGATGCTGGAAAAGGCTTGACCACCAACAGCAAGCAATAGTTATATTTCAAAGAAAAGGGGCAATGTTTTTTCTTTGGTCATTTTTACATGGGATCCATAAAGGATTTGCGATAATTCAAAATATGCTTAATTCTGTTTTTTTTCTGCGGGTGGGAAAGTTTTTTTATTGCCTCACAATTTCTACAAGAATAATGTTTCTGATACCTTTTGAGTCACGTGGGGTGGTGTCTTTGCTTATTAATGGGTTAACAGAATGCTAAATTTACATATTTGCATCAATAAAATTTCAACTCTATCATCTATCACTGTTTACATCAGAGGGTCTTCTGCAATGTGTCAGCAACAATGAGAAAAATGGTTCACAAAAACAGAGAACCTCTTGATGGCTTGATGGTACCTATTGAGTGAATTGATTCAACATTTTCACAATTATTTAATGATTATTTTCTAGAACCCTCTTCGCTAAAAGCAGCACAACCTATTTATGATCTGGAAATGATAGTAAATGTGACTTTTTTACAGATGATCTCTCTCTCTCTCTCTCTCTCTCTCTCTCTCCAAAATACATTGTAATATTTGAGAGAGAGAGAAAACCTAATGTAATGCTAATGGGATACTCCTCTATCAAACCGAATTCGGCCAGTAGTCTTGTTATCCCGGTGTCGAGCCGGAATGACAGGGAATATCCCAGAGCAGACAAAGTTAGTAAGATGAGGAAGGTGGCACTCACCACAGGCAGGACAGTCCCCAGCGGCAACGGCAGAGCAGTCCAAGGACAAACCACTAGAATGGTCAGGCAGGCAGGGTTTAGCAACAGCAAAGCAGTCCTAGGGCACACCACTAGAATGGTCATGCAGGCAGGGTTCGGCAACAAAAAGGCAATCCAGAACAACAGGGGTTAATAAGCAGAGACATCAGACAGGAAGGGTTTAGCAGCAGTATATCAATCCAGCAAATTAGGGGTTAAACAGGCAGAATAGTCAGACAGGCAGGGTTCAGCAGCAGTAAATTAGTCCAGCAATTTAGGGGTTAAACAGGCAGAGTAGTCAGACAGGCAGAGTTCAGCAGCAGTATATCAATACAGCAATTCAGGGGTATAACAGGCAGAGTAGTCAGACAGGCAGGATTCAAACACATTAAGGCAATACTGTAGTAACGATCTATCACACCCAGGAGCACACAAAGTAACACCTATACTTGGGCAGTGATAGATCTTTATTGAGGGACTTACATAGGTGCAGGATTCACGCCACAGGAACCCAGACAGGCATCTGAGAGAGAGGAGCGTGTAGCAATGACGTCAGCGCCGCACGGATCTGGACCCGACACAGCCCCTGGCAATGAGCAGGGAAGGAGATGCTGTGCCCCTAGCAACGGTTAGAGCGGCGCGGCGTGACAGCTGTATGCTTAGATACCTTTAGTCATATTATGTTTTCTAGACTAAAAAGACATGAATATATTTTAATCTTTTCTTTTTCTAAGTATACAATTTACCATTTGTTATCCAATATGTCTTTACCCCCTGAATACCATCAGGAATACAAGTGAATTATTCATCTTCTAAGTCCTTAAGAAAGACTCTTCTTGGTGCTATTTTGATGAAACCCTTCTTTCTGATGTGCCTGAATTTTATCATATGTATTAGGATATCTTCAGCAAGCAAGAGTCACATGCTTTCACCATATATTAATGATGGCTACCCAGTTGAGTTTAATCCTGGAGCTGATATCCCTTTAGAACACACACACATCTATCAAAAAGACATATGTCAACAGGAAGGAACAACGTAGACCAAAGTTCAACATGGAGCACCTCAGGGTGGGCTCATCTGAACATTCTTTCAGATTTGAAAGAAAGACCCCAGCTGTACAGATGAGAAAAATTAATACGATTTAGAGGAAGAATGATGGGGCAACAGTAAAGTGTGCAGATAGTTAAGTGGCATATGTAGTCTTCTAGAAAAAAATGCATAAAGCAATAAACAGATTCATCAATCACAAAAAAAAGAATTTAAAAGTCAAAAAGACCCCCTTAACTATGCTAGCTACCCTTCTGGTAACAGCAGTAATGTAAATTACTAGTCTTAATTGACATGAAAGCCTAAAGACTAGCTAAACAACTTACTATGAGCAAGATACAATTTTTCAGAGAATAATAATGAGGGGAAAAGAGGTCAAATGAGAAATTGAATAGTTAAATAACTTAAACAAGAAGACTGATTTGAGATGATATAAAGCAGTTGAGTGTATGAACATCAAAACATCACATTATTGACTAAAGCATGATAAAATCAAATGACATAATACATTTATACAGTTGACAGAATTATCTTCCCAAGTTGTTGTCCAAAATTTAGACAACCTTCCATTCATTACATATAGGAGTAGTCTCAAGCTCAAATTTATTGAATTGTGAGATAGTTAAAGTCATTTGAGAATTTAGTTCATTCAGTCTTACATCAAAAATTCAATTTTAGTAGGGATTGGTTTAAAAATGAAGGACTGGATTACAAGTGGCGTGCTATTTAGCACTGCCGCTCGAGCAATACATTCGCTAAAAGTAAGCTGTTTGCAAGTGTCGGGTAGCGCATTTTTTACAATTTGAAAGTCAAAAGGTTTGGCATGAACGCTAATATGGCGTTAAGAAAAAACCTAGCTGCAAATATCCCAACCGCGTTAACATATTCCCCCATAGACTTTAATGGAGTGCGAAAAGTGGAAAAAACCTAACACCCTTACTCGCGCACACAACTATCTCATTTTCTCAAACGTGCTAACCCGTAATGAAATATGAATATTTCACATTCCTATTTTCTTCACATAGCAAAGTATGTTCTATTTATTCTTAAAGGGACAGTTTACTCCAGAATTGTTATTGTTTAAAAAGATAGATAATCCCTTTAGTACCCATTCCCTATTTTTGCATAACCAACACGGTTATATTAATATACATTTTACCTCTGTAATTACCTTGTTCTTTTGACAGACTTGCATTTTAGCCAATCAGTGCCCTCTTATAAGTAACTCCATGGGCATGAGCACAATGCTATCTATATGGCACACATAAACTATTGCTCTCAAGCTGTGAAAAACTGTCAGATGCATTGAGATAAGAGGCAGTCTTTAAGGGATTAGAAATTAGCATATGAGCCGTCCTTGGTTTAGCTTTCAACTAAGAATACCAAAAGAACAAAGCAAATTTGATGATAAAAGGGAAATGGAAAGTTGCTTAAAATTGCATGCCCTATCTGAATCATGAAAGTTTAATTTTGACTAGACTGTCCCGTTAATTCATATTTCTATTTATATCTTATTTTTTGTAAAATAGATATAACTATATTATTATATATAGGTATATTTTATATTTATATATATATATATATATATATATATATATATATATATATATATATATATATATATATATATATATAGTTGCAAGAAAAAGTATGTGAACCCTTTGGAATGATATGGATTTCTGCACAAATTGGTCATAAAATGTGATTTGATCATCATCTAAGTCACAACAATAGACAATCACAGTCTGCTTAAACTAATAACACACAAAGAATGAAATGTTGCCATGTTTGTATTGAACACACCATGTAAACATTCACAGTGCAGGTGGAAAAAGTATGTGAACCCTTGGATTTAATAACTGGTTGAACCTCCTTTGGCAGCAATAACTTCAACTAAACGTTTCCTGTAGTTGCAGATCAGACGTGCACAACGATCAGGAGTAATTCTTGACCATTCTTCTTTACAGAACTGTTTCAGTTCAGCAATATTCTTGGGATGTCTGGTGTGAATCGCTTTCTTGAGGTCATGCCACAGCATCTCAATCGGGTTGAGGTCAGGACTCTGACTGGGCCACTTCTTCTGTTTAAGCCATTCTGTTGATTTACTTCTATGCTTTGGGTCATTGTCCTGTTGCAACACCCATCTTCTGTTGAGCTTCAGCTGGTAGACAGATGGCCTTAAGTTCTCCTGCAAAATGTCTTGATAAACTTGGGAATTCATTTTTCCTTTGATGATAGCAATCCGTCCAGGCCCTGACGCAGCAAAGCAGCCCCAAACCATGATGCCCCCACCACCATACTTCACAGTTGGGATGAGGTTTTGATGTTGGTGTGCTGTGCCTATTTTTCGCCACACATAGTGTTGTGTGTTTCTTCCAAACAACTCAACTTTGGTTTCATCTGTCCACAGAATATTTTGCCAGTACTGCTGTGGAACATCCAGGTGCTCTTGTGCAAACTGTAAATGTGCAGCAATGTTTTGTTTGGACAGCAGTGGCTTCCTCTGTGGTATCCTCCCATGAAATCCATTCTTGTTTAGTGTTTTACATATTGTAGATTCGCTAACAGGTTAGCATTTGCCAGTGACTTTTGTAAGTCTTTAGCTGACACTCTAGGATTCTTCTTCACCTCATTGAGCAGTCTGCGCTGTGTTCTTGCAGTCATCTTTACAGGACGGCCACTTCTAGGGAGAGTAGCAGCAGTGCTGAACTTTCTCCATTTATAGACAATTTGTCTTACCGTGGACTGATGAACAGCAAGGCTTTTGGAGATAATTTTATAACCCTTTCCAGCTTTATGCAAGTCAACAATTCTTAATCGTAGGTCTTCTGAGAGCTCTTTTCTGCGAGGCATCATTCACATCAGGCATTGCTTCTTGTGAAAAGCAAACCCAGAATTGGTGTGTGTTTTTTATAGGGCAGGGCAGCTGTAACCAACACCTCCAATCTCATCTCATTGATTGGACTCCAGTTGGCTGACATCTCACTCCAATTAGCTCTTGGAGATGTCATTAGTCTAGGTGTTCACATACTTTTTCCCCCTGCACTGTGAATGTTTACATGGTGTGTTCAATAAAAACATGGCAACATTTCATTCTTTGTGTGTTATTAGTTTAAGCAGACTGTGATTGTCTATTGTTGTGACTTAGATGATGATCAGATCACATTTTATGACCAATTTGTGCAGAAATCCATATCATTCCAAAGGGTTCACATACTTTTTCTTGCAACTGTATACCATATATATATATGTATATTTAAAAATATTTAACATATTCCCCTATGTGAAGAACATTGGAATAGGACATATTTACAGTAAATACATAGGTAAACACTTTATTAAATGTGAATATTGCATAAATATGATTTTACATGTTTTCATCTACTTGTAATAAGAGCGCTATTTCCGATGCACACAAACAACCGTGATATACCCCTTATCACTCGCACGCAACAGTTAGCATGACAATTGTAATATAGCCCTAAATCATTAATAAAAAAAATAAAGAATTTTTAGACACTAATCCAATAACATGAGTAAAATGCCCTCTCACATTGAGTAGAAACATTCAACATACATTACAACCAGATTTGGTAAAATCACAGTTAGAGGTGTGCACAGGTGAAAAACTCGGTTTGTCTGAAATCTTTCGGAAAAATTGTTAAACAAATGTAAATGTTACTTTGCTACAGGTGAAAAAGTTCACTTGTAGAGTTCCATACTTAGCATTAGTCGGCTAATCTCAACCCTTCTTTACAGAGCCCTGGGGCGTGATAACAGGAGGCTTAGGCCTCTATTTATCAAGGTCTGTCAGACCTGATCTGACAGTGCGGATCAGGTCTGTCAGACTTCGCTGAATACGGAGAGCAATACGCTCACCGTATTCAGCATTGCACCGGCAGCTCACAAGAGCTGCTGATACAACGCTGCCCCCTGCAGACTCACGGTCAATAGGCCGCCAGCAGGGGGGTCCCAATCAACCCGATCGTACTCGATCGGGTTGATTTCCGGCGATGTCTGTCCTCCTGCTCAGAGCAGGCGGACAGGTTATGGAGCAGCGTCTTTGTGACCGCTGCTTCATAACTGCTGTTTCTGGCGAGCCATAACTGCTGTTTCTGGCGAGCCATAACTGCTGTTTCTGTTTCACTTATACTACAACTCTAATATTATATCAAGATGATATGCTTGCTTTCATTATAGGTCAGTCTTTCTTTATTTGCATCAGTGTGTCCTATAGCTTGTATAGCAAATGGACAGGTTAAGCCGGGACATCCTAAAACATTTAATGTGAAAATGGCTTAACGTAGCTTAATGAGTAAAAAAGTAGCCAAATGTTAATCAATTGCTGCATAATTTTGCACAACCCAAGATTTCCACTATCCAAGCCTATCCTAGACGTTTCATGGATTTTGGTGTCCCTCAAGGCAAATGAGTGACATTAAGCTTGTTTTTTGGGGAGCTTAATGTGGCTTAATGTACAAAATTGAACTTAGATGTTAACTAATTTCCCCCAAACGTACCACAATACATTAATCTATCTTTTCAAACATATTCTGAAAATTTCAGGACATTTGATAAAACATACCAAAAGTTATTCACATTTAACTATTTTTTTACAATTCTAAAACATAGAGAGGCCTATTTATTAAATGTCTGTCGGACCTGATCCGACAGTGTGGATCAGGTCACACAGACATTGCTGAATGCGGAGAGCAATACGCTCTATGTATTCAGCATTGCGCCAGCAACTCTTGTGAGCTGCTGGTGCAACGCCGCCCCTGCAGACATGCGGCCAATCGCTGCCAGCAGGGAGGTGTCAATCAACCCGATTGTACTCGATCGGGTTGAATTGTGGAGACCTCTGTCCGCCTCATCAGAGCAAGGGGACAGGGCTATGGAGCAGCGGTCTTTAGACCGCTGCTTCATAAATGGTGTTTCTGGCGAGTCTGAAGACTCGCCAGAAACATGGAGCATCAAGCTCCATTCGGAGCTTGATAAATATGCCCCATTGTGTGGGGAATCCCAGGGCCTACGTTAAAGGATCTTCACATTTAGCACAGGGCCCTGGGATCCACCATGCTAAGCCTCCTGTTAGCACGCCACAGGACTCTGTGAAGAAGAGTTGGGATTAGCCCACTAGAGGTAAGTATTTTTTACCCTTAAGATATTTAAAAAGAAACAAATAAATACTGATGAATTTCATCAGTATTTATTTGTTTTCTTTAAAATTTGTGGTGGATTCATTTGGATATTCGTTTTGTGTAAAGGAAACAAATATCTGTGTTTGTTAATGAATTTGCATATATAACAAAGCAAATACACATGTCTAATTACAATTATATATTCATTGCTGTAAAAAAAGTTTAGCTCAAAGCTTAAATGCACAAAAACTTAAAAGAGAAAAACCTGAGCTCTAAATTAATTAAAATGTAATGCAGGGCTGGATTATGCCTGATGCATGCAATGAGCCTAAGTTAGAATATTGCAACCATGTTAACGCACTCCCCCATAGACTTTAATGGAACACTCATCTTCACGTACTAACCCTAATCACCATAAGCCATCTACTCTAAAAGCCCCTAAACCACCACATAGCCCACCTCAAAATACCCCACTACACTATTAACCCCTAATCTGCCACACCCCCACATCGCAAAGTACCCAACTACACTATTAACCCCTAAACCACCACACTGCCACATCTCAAAGTACCCGCTGCACTATAAACCTATAACCCGCCACATCCCCCATCAAAAAATACCCACTAACATCTAATCCCCCTAACCAGCTAACCCCCCTAATCTAACACACCCTAAATTACCCACAAAAAAAAATAAACTTACCTGAAAAAAAACAAAACCCACCATCACAGAAAATAAAAAACCTGCCATTAAAAAACAAAACAAATTAACAAAAATAAAAAAACAGGTTATGCCTATTCTAAAACTAAAGCCCCACTTACAAAAAAATCCACCCCAAAATAAAAAAACTATTCTAATGCTAAACTAAACTATAACAATAGCCCTTAAAAGGGCAATATGAGAGCATTGCCTTAAAATTATTTAGCACTTTTTCACTACAATAAATACTACCCCCATTCAACAAGTAACCCCCCCAAAAAAAAAGGCTATCTAAAAAAACCTACTCCTATCCCTAAACTCTAAACATTGTACTCATCAAAGTTGAATATGGCTCTTACGTGGCGGCCATAGTTTATCTTCATCTCAGCAGCAGTTTTCTATCTTCATCCATCTTCTTATATTTGGATCTTATGTTGCCGACATCATCGTAAGATACGAAGATAAGAAGATGGAAGACTGCCGCCAGTATGAAGATAGAAGACCACTGCCAGGATGAAGATGGACCGCTGCCATCACGTAAGAGCAGGATTCAACTTTGGTGAGTACAATCTTTGGGGTTTAGTGATAGGATTGTTTTTTTTTCTATTTCTAGAATACCTCCCAACATCTGATGGATGATTTGGGAGGCTAAAAGGTTTTAGGGTATTGGCCCAGCACTAATTTGTTAGTGTGGTGCGATTACGTGCTGATAAGTGGGGATGCGGGTTGTCCATGGGCATATCCTGGAGGTCTGCTGGCAAGTCTGGGTGGGACTTAGTCATCCCTTAAAACCAGGACACCAAGGGGCTTTGGACAGAACAGTGGGACATACCTCTCAACACTGTGATAATTATACAGGTTGCACAATATTTAGGAAGTATGATGTTTTATAAAGATCTTAATGTGCTAGAGGCTCATTTCATTTGATATATTTCAAAGGATTATTAGACCTATCAGTTTGTACAGCTTTGGCAATCTTTGTCTCTACAGAAAAGAAGAATCTGGAATGTTACACCCTTTTTATATTTGTGTGCATGATCAGTATACATATGAAGGCTCCATCATGGATAGTCATCTATTTTTCATTACAGTATTTGTGTTAGAGACTTTGGGGCCTAGTTATCAAGCCGTCAACCTCAAATACGCTGGAATTCCGCAGCGTATTTGTGGCGAGGCTGATTCGCCTTAGTTATCTAGCCCTAGATACCGGCAAAAGTAGAATTTAGTGACGTAAGCTTCGATCCGCCGGACTCAGTCTGACACAGATCGATTCTTACGTCACTCCTGATGTTCCGCACACAAGTGCGGCACTATCTGACTACTTTTGCTAGTTATCAAAAAACTAGCAGGTACGCTCTGCACTTTTCCGGCCCAGCGTACCTGGTTTTCAATCCGCCGCCCTGGAGGAGGTGGATCTCATAGGAATCAATGGGAGTCTGACCATAGCGAAAGTTCATGTTCGCTGCTGCCAGACATCCCATTGATTCCTATAGGAGCTGTCTACACCTAACACCCTAACATATACCCCGAGTCTAAACACCCCTAATCTGTCCCCCCTACACTGCCGCAACTAAATAAAGTTATTACCCCCTAAACCGCCGTTCCCGGAGCCCACCGCCACAATAATAAACGTATTACCCCCTAAACCGCCGCTCCCGGAGCCCACCGCAAGCTGTAATAAACTGATTAACCCCTAAACTGCCACTCCCGGAGCCCACCGCCACTATAATAAATATGTTAACCCCTAAAACGCCGCTCCCGGAGCCCACCGCCACTCTAATAAACTGATTAACCCCTAAACCGCCGCTCCCGGAGCCCACCGCAAGCTATACTAAATATGTTAACCCCTAAACTGCTGCTCCCGGTCCCCGCCACAACTATAATATATGTATTAAGCCCTAACCCGCTGCTCCCAGACCCCGCCGCCACTTACATGATACCTATTAACCGCTATCCTGCACCCCCCATACCGTCGCCACCTATAATAAATGTATTAACCCCTATCCTGCCCCCCACTACACCGCCGCCACTGTAATAAAATTATTAACCCCTAAACCTAAGTCTAACCCTAACACCCCCCTAACTTAAATATTAATTAAATAAATCTAAATAATATTTCTCTTATTAAATAAATTAATCCTATTTAAAACTAAATACTTACCTTTAAAATAAACCCTAATATAGCTACAATATAAATAATAATTATATTGTAGCTATCTTAGGATTTATTTTTATTTTACAGGCATCTTTCAATTTATTTTAACTAGGTACAATAGCTATTAAATAGTAATTAACTATTTAATAGCTACCTAGCTAAAATAAAGAGAAATTTACCTGTAAAATAAAAACTAACCTAAGTTACAATTACACCTAACACTACACTATACTTTAATAAATTATTCCTATTTAAAACTAAATACTTACCTGTAAAATAAACCCTAAGATAGCTACAATATAATTAATAATTACATTGTAGCTATTTTAGGATTTATATTTATTTTACAGGTAACTTTGTATTTATTTTAGCTAGTTAGAATAGTTATTAAATAGTTATTAACTATTTAATAACTACCTAGCTAAAAGAAATACAAAATTACCTGTAAAATAAATCCTAAGTTACAATTAAACCTAACACTACACTATCATTAAATTAATTAAATAAATTACCTACAAATAACTACAATTAAATACAATTACCTAAACTAACTAAAGTACAAAAAATAAAAAAAGCTAAGTTACAAAAAAAAACAAAAACTTACAAACATTTAAAAAATATTACAACAATTTTAAGCTACTTACACCTAATCTAAGCCCCCTAATAAAATAACAAAGCCCCCCAAAATAAAAAAATTCCCTACCCTATTCTAAATTAAAAAGTTCAAAGCTCTTTTACCTTACCAGCCCTTAAAAGGGCTTTTTGCAGGGCATGCCCCAAAGAATTCAGCTCTTTTGCCTGTAAAAGAAAAATACAACCCCCCCCCAACATTAAAACCCACCACCCACATACCCCTAATCTAACCCAAACCCCCTTAAAAAAACCTAACACTACCCCCCTGAAGATCATCCTACCTTGAGTCTTCTTCAGCCAGTCGACCATCGATGGAACCGAAGAGGAGATCCGGAGTGGCAGAAGTCATCATCCAAGGGGCGCTGAAGAAATCTTCCATCCGATGAAGTCATCATCCAGGCGGCGCTGAAGAATTCTTCAATCCGGGCGATGTCATCTTCCAAGCGGCGTCTTCAATCTTCATCCATCCAGAGCAGAGCGGAGCCATCTTCAGATGAGCCGACGCGGAGCAATCCTCTTCTTCCCGACGACTACCGACAAATGGATATTCCTTTAAGGGACGTCATCCAAGATGGCATCCCTTCAATTCCGATTGGCTGATAGGATTCTATCAGCCAATCGGAATTAAGTTAGGAAAAATCTGATTGGCTGATTGAATCAGCCAATCAGATTGAAGTTCAATCCGATTGGCTGATCCAATCAGCCAATCAGATTGAGCTCGCATTCTATTGGCTGTTCCGATCAGCCAATAGAATGCGAGCTCAATCTGATTGGCTGATTGGATCAGCCAATCGGATTGAACTTCAATCAGCCAATCAGATTTTTCCTACCGTAATTCCGATTGGCTGATAGAATCCTATCAGCCAAACGGAATTGAAGGGACGCCATCTTGGATGACGTCCCTTAAAGGAATATCCATTCGTCGGTAGTCGTCGGGAAAAAGAGGATGGCTCCGCGTCAGCTCGTCTGAAGATGGCTCCGCTCTGGATGGATGAAGATTGAAGACGCCACTTGGAAGATGACATCGCCTGGATGGAAGAATTCTTCAGCACCGCCTGGATGATGACTTCATCGGATGGAAGATTTCTTCAGCGCCCCTTGGATGATGACTTCTGCCGCTCCGGATCTCCTCTTCGGTTCCATCGATGGTTGGCTGGCTGAAGACGACTCAAGGTAGGATGATCTTCAGGGGGGTAGTGTTAGGTTTTTTTAAGGGGGGTTTGGGTTAGATTAGGGGTATGTGGGTGGTGGGTTTTAATGTTGGGGGGGTTGTATTTTTCTTTTACAGGCAAAAGAGCTGAATTCTTTGGGGCATGCCCCGCAAAAGGCCCTTTTAAGGGCTGGTAAGGTAAATGAGCTTTGAACTTTTTAATTTAGAATAGGGTAGGGAATTTTTTTATTTTGGGGGGCTTTGTTATTTTATTAGGGGGCTTAGATTAGGTGTAAGTAGCTTAAAATTGTTGTAATATTTTTTAAATGTTTGTAAGTTATTTTTTTTATTTTTTGTAACTTAGCTTTTTTATTTTTTGTACTTTAGTTAGTTTATGTAATTGTATTTAATTGTAGTTATTTGTAGGTAATTGATTTAATTAATTTAATGATAGTATAGTGTTAGGTAATTTTGTATTTCTTTTAGCTAGGTAGTTATTAAATAGTTAATAACTATTTAATAACTATTCTAACTAGCTAAAATAAATACAAAGTTACCTGTAAAATAAATATAAATCCTAAAATAGCTACAATGTAATTATTAATTACATTGTAGCTATCTTAGGGTTTATTTTACAGGTAAGTATTTAGTTTTAAATAGGAATAATTTATTTAAGTATAGTGTAGTGTTAGGTGTAATTGTAACTTAGGTTAGTTTTTATTTTACAGGTAAATTTCTCTTTATTTTAGCTAGGTAGCTATTAAATAGTTAATAACTATTTAATAGCTATTGTACCTAGTTAAAATAAATTGAAATTTGCCTGTAAAATAAAAATAAATCCTAAGATAGCTACAATATAATTATTATTTATATTGTAGCTATATTAGGGTTTATTTTAAAGGTAAGTATTTAGTTTTAAATAGGATTAATTTAGTTAATAAGAGAAATATTATTTAGATTTATTTAATTAATATTTAAGTTAGGGGGGTTTTAGGGTTAGTGTTAGACTTAGGTTTAGGGGTTAATAATTTTATTACAGTGGCAGCGGTGTAGGGGGGGCAGGATAGGGGTTAATAAATTTATTATAGGTGGTGACGGTGTAGGGGGGGCAGATTAGGGGTTAATAAGTTTAATATAGGTTGCGGCGGGTCCGGGAGCGGCGGTTTAGGGGTTAAACTATTTATTTAGTTGCGGCGAGGTCCGGGATCGTCATGATAGGGGTTAATAACTTTATTATAGGTGGCGGCGGTATAGGGGGGGCAGGATAGGGGTTACTAGGTATAATGTAAGTGGCGGCGGTGTCCGGAAGCGGCGGTTTAGGGGTTAATACATTTATAAGAGTTGCGGCGTGGTCTAGGAGCGGCGGTTTAGGGGTTAATAACTTTATTTAGTTGCTGGGGGCTCCGGGGGCGCCGGTATAGGGGGTAGAACAGTATAGTTTAGTATGGGTGCTTGGTGACAGGCTAGCAATAAAGCTGGTAAAAAGCCGAAAAGCATAGAGATCGGATGAGTGATAACTATCACAGTCCGCTGCTCATCGCCCCGTACTTGGTGCGCGGCTTTTTGACAGCTTTATTGATAACTTAGGCAAAATTTTTCAGGTCCGCGGCGGCGATGGTAGGCGAGCTTAGGCGGGCGTATTGGACCGGCGAAGGCAGGTAAAGTAGACACGTTGATAACTAGGCCCCTTTGCTTCTGCTTCAGATAACAGTCATTCAAGCTGTTTTATTTAATGACATGACACTTTAAACATTAAAAAGTGGACAAAAATTAACTGCATTCGGAAAATATGAATAGAGTACTAAACATTTTTATACAACATTGTCATGTCATATGAAATCATAAGCATTCCCTTACACAGGAAACTATGTTAAAAAACAAATACATGAGCAATTTAAATTCCAAAATGGATCCTAGAATAAAAGATCATTTTAGTTATTTATTTTGAGAGAGACTGAGAGAGTTTTCTATGTGTAATTTTCCTCATTGGAGCTACAAATGCTGTGATTATGTTTATAATTTAGAGCTGTAAAACAGACGTTGACTTTCCTAAGCTTCTTCTCCCTTATAAATAAAATTCGAAAAGTAGTAATTCCTGAGATTGACATTTTTGTAAAGAATTTAAATGGAATTTTAGTCATTTTGATTTGTTTCATCTAAAAGAATACATTTTATAATCTACTATGTCTTCTGTTTTTGGGAAAAACCAAAAACATTTCTCTCCTGAATAAACCATTATTTAAATAGGCATGTAGGTTTGCACCAATAGAGGGGTGTGACTTGTCCTTACTAACCAATGATCCTCAATATCGGATCATGTCTGCTCGCACCATCATAAATAGGCCCTATAGACTGTAAACTGCTGGTATTTTGTTCACGTTAATCTATTGTAGAAATATTTAATCTTCACTGGAGTTTCCACACAAAATCTATAAACCCTTCCTTTGCCTTTTGTAAAATAATTCCTTAAAGGCACACTAAACCCAAAGTTTTTGTTTAATGATTCAGATAGAGCACGCAATTTTAAGCAACTTTCTAATTTACTCCTATTATCAATTTTTCTTTGTTCTCTTGCTATTTTTTCAAAAGCAGGAATGTAAAGCTTAAGAGCCGTCCCATTTTTTGTTCAGAAAACTGGGTTATGCTTGCTTATTGGTCGGCTAAATGTAGCCACCAATAAGCAAGCTCTATCCAGGGGGCTGAACCTAAAATGGGTTGGCTCCTAAGCTTTAAATTCCTGTGTTTTAAATAAAAATAGCAAGAGAACAAAGAAAAATTGATAATAGGAGTAAAATAGAAAGTTGCTTAAAATTGCATACTCTATCTGAATCATGAAAGAAAAAATCTGGGTTCAGTATCCCTTTAAGAAGAACATTTATTAAAGGGAGGTATACTTATATTAGCATGTTGGGGGAGAGAATAAAAGACTTGCTCATCCTTACATAAATATTACAGCATGTTGTAGTAAAGAATAAGGGAATACCTCATAATTATATTGAAGATTATAGTATGTTGGCTTTAAGAAAAAAAAGTACCTTATATTAAAGAGAATAAGATGTTGGGGTAAATAATAAAATGTGTACCTTATACTTATATTGAGTACAGCATGTAGGAGAGTAAAGAGTGCTGTTGCTTTTTTTTTTTTTTTAAATGGCACACTTGGAAGCAACAATTACAATAAATGTCTTTTTGTACCAGAAAAAAAAATGCTTGGGTCACTAGTTGCACTAAAATTTTGCTGAGGAAGCAATAGAACACATGTAAATAGAAATAATAGGACAGCACTCCACTTGATTATTGTGGGACATAGAAACTTTATTCACTCATACAAGAGCTCTTGTATGAGTGAATAAAATTTTCATGTCCAACAAAAATCAAAGAGTGTAGTCACATTATTTCTCCTACTAGTGGTAAATCCTGAAAGCCTGTACACACTGGCCATTTTCTGTAGTGTTTGGTCCCACCCGCCCTCGCTCCCGCCTGGTCACGACTGCTCCTGTCTGGTCACGCCTGCTCCCACCCAGCCATGCCAACATTACGCCCACTCCCGCCCAGCCATGCCCCCACCGCTGCGCCAACCCCCCACAATGCGAACTACCTTCAGGCGGGCGGGCGGTTAGGTGTTTTTGTTAAAACTTTGTGCGGGCGATGCCACATATGTAATATTGCTCCAGGTGGATTCGTTTGGCTGCTGACGACGGTGACAGATGAGTTACTAACGCAATTATAGTATAGACTAACATGTTTGGGCTCACTGAGGGGAGTCTGGGGATTGTGCACCCTAACTGATTTATACTGATGCTTAATTCCTAGAGTGCTGGTCTACAATTGCACTTTAGAAGTAATAGACTTATAAAGTGATTTAAATCTATCAGATATAACACAGTGGGCTAGATTAATAAAAATGATTGTGAAGTTGCCAAGGGGTATCGTTGTGAAGGTAAAATCATGTTCAAAATACATTAAGCCTTGCTTCACCTATCTTATGCAGCATTTTGTGAGCTGGCGTTCTTGACATTATCACACATAGTTGCATGAAGTATGATCAGGCTCACCTTCTGGGTTCTGTGTGTTCTAGAGGTGTGGTCAAGATATTTCCTGTATAGCTCCACCCAGCATGTAGAATTTATAATGACACTATCGCTTTGTGAATGTATTTTTAGAACTGCTCATGACCAACTTTATGAATCACTCTACATGTCTTGAAGATAATAGCAAAAAATAATAATACTAATACTTGTAGCACACTGCCCACAAGACTACTCACTTCAAAGTCCTTGAAATCTCCCAAGAAACTGTAGTATGTTGCATGCAGATATAGGCATAATTCATATATAAAAAATGGTATATTTCTGGTTGAATGTAAAATACATTGAAGAGAATTTAATTATAGTCCTGTTTAGCATCCAATAGTTTTTTAACAGGAGCTCTTTGCCCTAAGAACATGAATGTGGGGGCAACAATGTCACCCACAACATCACTGCTGCAAAATTACTTTTATTGCAGTAATGTTGTTGTAAGGCTTTGAGGCTGCAGTATTTTTCCCCTGGATAAATTATTGCCTCAGCAAAAAAATATGGATGTACTCTTATTTAGTTTAGAACTCTGTTTTATCCTACAATATATTGTCTTTACTCCCACTGTGCCTTAAATGAGAAATATAATTCACAGATTTGCAGAAAGTTGTTGAATTTATTAAAGGGACACTGAACCCAATTTTTTTCTTTTGTAATTCAGATAGAGCATGCAATTTTAAGCAACTTTCTAATTTACTCCTATTTTCAATTTTTCTTCGTTCTCTTGCTATCATTATTTGAAAAAGAAGGCATCTAAGCTTTTTTTTGGTTTCAGTACTCTGGACAGCACTTTTTTATTGGTGGATGAATTTATCCATCAATCAGCAAGGACAACCCAGGTTGTTCACCAAAAATGGGCCGGCATCTAAACTTACATTCTTGCATTTCAAATAAAGATACCAAGAGAATGAAGAAAATTTGATAATAGGAGTAAATTAGAAAGTTGCTTAAAATGTCATGCTCAATCTGAATCACGAAAGAAAAATTTTGGTTACAGTGTCCCTTTAAGCTAGACTGTGTGAATGAAGGCGATTTGTATGAAGAATTTTGTTGATTAACTTGTAAAATTAAGTTATTTTCCAGTAACTTCTACTATAATTTGCCATTTTCCTACAAACAAATGTGTTGGTTTCTTAGTCTCCTTTATTTTCTTCAAAAAAAAAAATGTTAACCATAAAGACAACAGCACCCCTTCTTTTTTTGAGATTTTTCTATTGCTTTTCAATTACAGAGGTAGAAATAAAATGAGTAACATTTTTAAATATATAACAATTTAATAAAAGAGAAATAAAAGGAAGAAGAAAATATATATAAAATGTCAATGTTATTTCTGTTTTATATGCAAAGTCATTATTTTATTTCAAGTACCATGAATCTGTAATCAAACAGGTTCCATCTTCTGCCAAATTCCCTATCTGCAAATATTTGAAAGGAAAAAAAGAAATGTATGCATAGCGGCCAGTTCTCCTGTTAATTAGGTAAGACTGCCAGGTGGCCTATGTCTGTGAATGCACAGGTTTCTTTAAATGTGGAAGATGGTGAATGTTTTCCCCTCAATAGAGCTGTTTGTTTTTAAACTAATTATTGAATCTACTGCACAGAGAAAACATCTGCACACATGATGTCAACGTCCAAATTATAACAGGACAGGTTTAAAGTCTAGGACCACCACAGTGTAGAATAATAAATACATATTCTCTTTAGCATGGGTGTTCCTGTATTTTTAAAGAGTCAGTAAACATTATTTTTGGTAAATGCAATGCATTTCTTAATTTTCATGTAGCCTGCATGCTAATGTTATTGTGAAATACTCACGTGCATTTCACTACGTCAGTATTCACAGGATTGTGTAAAATAAAATGTGTCCTGAAGCGAGACCAATAAACTGACAGACTAAATCTGGGCTTGCTTTATAGAGAAACTAAGCTGTTTCTGATTGAGACAACCAACAGCGATGTCTACTTTTTGAAGCAACTGTGTATTTTTAAAAGAATTCAACCTTGAACATTTGTTTTTGACCTTACAGAAGAAATGAACACACTGCCCAAGACCACCATACAACATGTACTTAATGTATATATACCATGCTAATATACAAACTATCTATCTGGCCATAAATCAGCAATGAGTATAGTTAATGTTCTTTCACTGCACCTGCAGCATTTGTACATTTGCTTCAAATTATATGTGTATTCTGAAATGTTTATAATAAAGATTCTATGATTCACTGTAGATTTATTTTACCATTTCCATGCTGCTGAGATACAGATGTGACCTCAGTTATCCTTCACACAAACACAAAAAGTATAAAGAAAAAGACTAGAAGACCATTTCTATGCTCTATTTCAGAGGCTTGTGCTAAACATATTTTTATGAACTGAAAATGTTTAACACTTTAGCTCCGATATGATCACCAAGTTTGTTCCCTGGAATTTTCCTTGTGTATGAATATCTTGTCCAAAAATGAAGATAGTATGACATTATCATTTAGACAAAAATGATTTGATCCAAATAAGTATTGAAAAAGTATCTATATCATATCTCCTTTGCAATGCCTTTTAAAGACAGATATAAATATGCTCTGTGCTGAATCACAAATGCTGTAGGATTAGAACCAATAATGCAGGATTCATTTTAGAATGCAAGATGTACTCTAACCTTTCTGCGGGTAGTAGGAAAAACAGAAATTTAGGTTTAAATTACACAAATAGCTGGCAAATAAATAATGACAGTAAGTTGTTTGTGCTGTAGGATTAGAACCAATAATGCAGGATTCATTTTAGAATGCAAGATGTACTCTAACCTTTCTGCGGGTAGTAGGAAAAACAGAAATTTAGGTTTAAATTACACAAATAGCTGGCAAATAAATAATGACAGTAAGTTGTATTACGCATGGATATTTTAATTTTGGGTTACTTGATAATAACAGAAGATGTCCCTGAAGAACTGCTATTTAGGTATGCCTGCCCATTCAGATAATCTTATTGATTTACCTACAACCTGTGATATTCTTCTAGATACCTATAGTACATTATCATTACCACTAATATTCTAATAACTACAGAATTAACTTCAATAATAGCAAACAACGAAGGCTGAGACTTGGACATTGTCAACCTTTCTATGTACCTTATTTTCAACATCAATTACTCTACATAGTTTTTAATATATAATTTAGAGTAGTGTTATTCAACATTAAAACTAGTTATTTCTACTTGTCAAAGGAAAATATAAAGACATTAGTTAATGATGTCTATAGTTGAATTTTATTGTAGAAAGCTATAGCTTTGCCAGCTTTAAAATGGACATATATTCATTTTGAACCCTTTTAAAATGTTCAGATGGTCATTTGATTCTGTAATATGTTAAAGTAGAAATATAATTTATTATTTTTATAATTGCTCAACAGACACCATATTCTATCTATGACCCTTCAACTCAACATATTTATTTTATTTAATGTATATTATTATTATTATTATCATTATTACTACTACTACTACAACTAATAATAATAATATTCATCTAGTGATCAACTATACCCTCAGTTATATACTTTGATTCCCTCAACTAAAAAATACAAAGGTTTTTGTTTGTTTTTTTATTTGCTGACTCATTGCAATTAGGGATGGGCGAATGTTTCGCAACATTCGAAAAATGAAACGAATTTTAACACATTCGTTCGTTCGAATCAAATTTTGAATGTTTATATAGAAAAATAGAAGAAGCGCTTAAGGAAAAAGAGGCCCTGCTAGACTTGTGTGTTCCCTCAAAGAAAACAATGTTTAACAATAGTATGAATAAAGTCAAGCGCTAAAAGCACGGGCAGAATCTTTTGTGAAAAAAACTTATAAACCAATCTATATTGGTGAAAGTGAAGAAATGAATTTAAAAGTAAAAATAAACAATATATATCAAGTATAAATATATCGAGTGAGTTTGTGTGTAGTATATTACTGAATGTGGCAATATATACCAGGAGATAAATAATGGGGATGGCTGAAGAATAAGCCCTATGTTATGTGAATAATATATATATTATAACTCCTGAATTCCACAATACAGATAAGAATTTATATGGAAATATAAAGGACTAAGCCCTGGGTAATTCGATGTTAATAATATAGGATATATAGTTGTTATCTAAAAAGATTAAAAAACCTTATGTATATACATATACACCAAAAATACTAAGTAGTTTTAACAAAATTTAATAAAATACATAAAAGTACATAAAAAAGGGACGTCTCCCTTATAACAATAATACAGCACTAGCAATGTGTAATGCGCGTATATGTTACGCTAAAAAGGTTAACAATATAGCAACCTCTATTATTTACAATATAGCGATATAGCAATAGTACCTTACAATGTAAGTAGGTATGTCCGATAAGAAGAAGACAGAGCTATGAGCTCTTGAAAGACTGACCTCACCGCTCGTGTAGCGGTTTCGTCGTTACCTGTCCGTTGGTGGGAGGCGGCTTTTTAAAGGATTCTTATGTGACCCCTCTTACGTCACGGATGCGGTCCTAGCAACCGGAGTTATGCTAATATAGTAACAAATGATCCTGGATGTTATTTTAGCGTGTTGCAATATTGCAATTTCGTAGAGATGGTATCTTTGAAGAACTTGTATCTGTAATTTCTTGATTCCCTATTCCGTATCAAGACGAGAAATCCCGGGGGAGGTTAAAAATGTGGTCTTTGCGGTCACGGATAGTGACTTAGGATCTTTGTATATTGTATAGATGGTTAACTTGGCGGTCGCTAACAGCGACTAAGGGAATTCTGATCTATGTAAAAACACAGCATCAGGTCCTTATTTAAAGGTGCAGTCTTGGCGGTTACTAGCAGTGACTATATTCACAGTGGCTCACAGTAATTGTAGACTTGGCGGTCGCCAATGAGACTAGATAATGAGCAGTGAAATTGAATTACAATTCAACTAGCTGGTGTCCATTATAGACTACTTCTGGCAGGACCCAGCAATCCACTGAACTCGCGCACGTCTGTAGAATATCTATTATGACTGCCCTTGTAGGAACAGTATCCTTTAGTTAACACCTCCACAATAACAAAACAATAGCTTTCAGTACAGGTATAATTCACCAAATCCGGAATTCCGAAATCCAAACTCTTTAATTAATATTTTTTTTAAAAATAAAATGAAAAAAAATATAAAGTCTATATTTATTTAAAGCAACAAATATTACATTTCTGATTAAAGTACTTTACTATCTTGCTGAGGCTAATTTGCATTCTAAAGTATTTAAAATTATTTAAAACTATCTTTAGGTAAAATATAGAAGATGTATAATGACGTAAATATTGGCTTAATGACATTAGTTATTGTTGTTTGCACTTGGTCTCATCCCCTCTCTAAACTATCCCATTTTACAGATGCAAATATTCCAAAATCGAAACTATTCCAAAATCCAAAACTTTTCTAGGCCTAAGCAATTTTGGATAAAGGGTTTTCTGCCTGTATACAGTTTTAGCTGTTATTTTTTATCTGTTATGCTGAGCAATATATGTCTATTATTGGGTTTCCACAAAATTTTCCCAAGACCACTCAACAGTTAGCTACTTACATTCAGTACAAGTACATTTGTATATTGTAAGCGGAAGAGACAGGCCAGTTCTGAGCTGGTACACCCCAATAGATTTGCAAGATTAAGTGAAGATGTTGGGGATATCAGTTCAGGGGTGGCAGTGTCAGAGAGGGCCGTGTTGCCTAGTATAGTGAACAGTCCTTTAGCTGTGGAAGAGGAGCATACTATGGTGGGCAGTCCTTCAGTCATGGAAGAGGGGCATACAAGTCAGGGCCAGAGGCAGATGTTGGTGGTAGGAGACTCTATTATAAGGAAGGTTGATAGGGTAATTTGTCATCCAGACCCTTTACATAGAACAGTTTGCTGTCTTCCAGGGGCTCGTGTTAGGCATATTGTGGAGCGTATTGATAGATTGTTAGAGGGATGCGGGTCTGATCCTGCAGTCATGGTGCATATTGGTACTAATGAAGAAATCAGTGGGAGATGGAGAGTCCTAAAAAATGACTTCAGGGAGTTAGGTAGCAAGCTTAAAGCAAGGACATCCAAAGTAATATTTTCTGAGATATTACCAGTGCCGTGTGTTAACTCAGTAAGGCAGAAGGAGCTAAGGTCTGTTAATTCATGGCTAAAAACATGGTGTAAAAATGAGGGGTTTGACTTTTTAGAACACTGGGCTGATTTTTCACTAGGGTACAAATTGTACAGTAAGGATGGATTGCACCTGAATGACATGGGTGCAGGTGTGTTGGGGGAAAGGATGGTAGCACGTTTAGAGAACCTTTTAAACTAGGCAAAGGGGGGGAGGGTCAATCTGAACAAAATAGAACAGAGAGATCAGTGTCTGAATATGTCACTCCATTAATATCTCAAGGAAGGGATGACTTAAGAAATGTCACATTAGAAAGTATAGAGGAAAGTACACCAAGTATCAGCAGAAAGCACATGAAAATTAAATGTATGACAACAAATGCAAGAAGCATGACAGGTAAAATGGGGGAGCTGACGCTCTTAGTTGCAGAAGAGGACTATGATGTTATCAGTATAACTGAAACTTGGTGGGATGATTCACATGACTGGGCAGTTAACTTAGAGGGGTATACATTATTTAGGAGGGACAGGAATAATAAAAGGGGTGGAGGAATCTGCATGTATATTAAACCTGACCTTAAACCTACAATAAGGGAAGATATTTATGATACAAGTGACAATGTAGAGACCCTGTGGGTTGAAATAAAGAGTGGGGGGAAAAATCCTAAAAAAATATTACTAGGAACATGCTACAAGCCTCCCAACATTAGTGACCCAGAGGAAACTCAACTACTTATCCAAATAGGTAAGGCTGCTAATAACAGTTCTGTAATTATGGGAGATTTTAACTACCCTGATATAAACTGGGCCAATGAAACTAGTAATTCAGCTAAGGGGGATAGATTTTTAAATGTTCTCAGGGATAACTTCTTGTCACAATTAATAGAGGAGCCAACTAGGAGTAAAGCTATATTGGATTTAGTGCTATCAAACAATACAGATATAATATCAAACATAGAAGTTAAAGAACATTTGGGTAACAGTGATCATAACATGGTCACATTTGAAATCTCTTTTCATATGCAGTGTTTTAAAGGCTTAACTAAGACTTTTAATTTCAAGAAAGCAAAATTCAACGATTTAAGGAAATCATTAAATAATATAAATTGGGACAATGTATTTTCTAATAAAAATACAGAGGATAAATGGATAATATTTAAAAATTTGTTAAATAAATATACATATCAATACATACCATATGGTTATAAAAATCAAAATAAAAAAAATAAGCCGTTATGGCTAAATAAAAATGTGTTAAAAGAAATTAGGAAAAAACGTAGGGCATTTAAATTATTAAAAGAAAATAGTACAGACTCAGCATACAATATTTATAAGGAATGTAACAAAGCATGCAAAAAAGCAATCAAATTAGCCAAAATTGAAAATGAAAAATTAATTGCGAAGGATTCTAAGTCTAACCCTAAAAGGTTCTTTAAGTACATAAATAGCAAAAAATCTAAGAAGGATAATATAGGTACATTAAAATGTGTGGAGGGTAGCATGATAAATAATGACAGGGAAAAGGCTGAGGTACTAAACCAGTTTTTTTCTTCAGTATACACAAGAGAGGAACCATTGAATGATACTTTGGAACAGAATAGAACATGCCAGTCCATACCACTAACTGGGTTTTGTTTAGAGGATATCAGGAAAAAACTAAAAAATATTAAGGTAAATAAAACTCCAGGCCCAGATGGAATACACCCAAGGTTGTTAAGTGAACTTAGCACTGTTATAGACAAACCTTTACTCTTAATTTTTCAAGACTCGTTATCCTCAGGCATGGTACCCCAGGATTGGCGTAAAGCTGATGTGGTGCCACTCTTCAAAAAGGGAAGCAGGGATGATCCAGGAAGCTATAGACCAGTTAGTCTGACATCAATAGTGGGGAAGATATTTGAAGGGATTATAAGGGATTATATTGATGAGCATATTCGTGTAAACAAGATTATGAGTTCTAATCAGCATGGCTTTAGGAGAAATAGATCATGTCAAACTAATCTAATTAGATTCTACGAGGAAGTAAGTATAAATATAGATAAAGGGGAATCAGTTGATGTGATATACTTAGATTTTGCAAAGGCATTTGATACAGTGCCACATGAGAGATTAATGCACAAAATTAAGGGACTGGGAATAGCTGAAAATGTTAGCTCATGGATAAATAACTGGATAAAAGATAGGGAGCAACGAGTAGCAGTAAATGGATCATACTCAGATTGGACAAAGGTAATCAGTGGTGTCCCCCAGGGATCAGTACTGGGCCCTGTTCTTTTTAATATTTTTATAAATGACTTGGAGCAAGGATTAAATAGCGACATCTCTATTTTTGCAGATGATACTAAGTTAAGTAAGGTCATTAGGTCAGAGCAGGATGAACTCTCTTTGCAAAGGGATTTGCTAAAATTAGAACTATGGGCAAGTGAATGGAAAATGAGATTTAATACGGAAAAATGTAAGGTTCTACATTTTGGAAGTAAAAATAAGCAGGCTATGTATTTTTTAAATGGGACAAGACTTAGCCAAACACAGGAGGAAAGGGATTTGGGAGTAGTAATAGATAACAAGCTAAAGATGAGTGCACAATGCAGGGCAGCGGCTTCAAAGGCTAATAAGATACTAGCATGTATTAAAAGAGGCATTGATTCAAGGGAGGAAAGCATAATTCTGTCATTATATAAAGCCCTGGTAAGACCTCACCTTGAGTTTGGAGTTCAGTTCTGGGGACCGATTGCTAAAAAAGATATTGCAGAACTAGAAAAAGTTCCGAGAAGGGCCACAAAGCTAATAAGGGGATTGGAGAAATTAACCTATGAGGAGAGGCTAGCCAAACTGGGTCTGTTCTCTTTAGAAAAAAGGCGCTTGAGAGGTGACATGATTACTTTATATAAATATATTCAAGGCCCATATACAGAGATGGCAGAAGCTCTTTTTATTCCAAGAAAATTGGTTCTGACAAGAGGTCATAATTTAAGGTTGGAGGAAAGGAGATTTAATCTCCTGCAACGGAAACGTTTTTTCACTGTAAGAGCAATAAAATTGTGGAACTCATTACCAAAGGAGGTAGTGAATGCCAATACCATAGATACATTTAAAAATAGTCTGGATAAATTTCTGTATATAAACAAAATTCATGGATATGATTGCTAGTATTAAATGGGTCACATTTTAATGGGGTTATTTAAGCTTAACTGGAGCTTTTTGTAAGTATTTTAGATTTGTATAGGTTGAACTCGATGGACTTCAGTCTTTTTTCAACCTTATCTACTATGTTACTATGTTACTATGTTACATCCTTTCTTGCTTATATACTTATATCACCAGTCTCCATCACAACCTTCCATTAAGCAACTCAAATTAGAATAGTTATATATATATATATATATATATATATATATATATATATACAGGGAGTGCAGAATTATTAGGCAAATGAGTATTTTGACCACATCATCCTCTTTATGCATGTTGTCTTACTCCAAGCTGTATAGGCTCGAAAGCCTACTACCAATTAAGCATATTTGGTGATGTGCATCTCTGTAATGAGAAGGGGTGTGGTCTAATGACATCAACACCCTATATCAGGTGTGCATAATTATTAGGCAACTTCCTTTCCTTTGGCAAAATGGGTCAAAAGAAGGACTTGACAGGCTCAGAAAAGTCAAAAATAGTGAGATATCTTGCAGAGGGATGCAGCACTCTTAAAATTGCAAAGCTTCTGAAGTGTGATCATCGAACAATCAAGCGTTTCATTCAAAATAGTCAACAGGGTCGCAAGAAGCGTGTGGAAAAACCAAGGCGCAAAATAACTGCCCATGAACTGAGAAAAGTCAAGCGTGCAGCGGCCAAGATGCCACTTGCCACCAGTTTGGCCATATTTCAGAGCTGCAACATCACTGGAGTGCCCAAAAGCACAAGGTGTGCAATACTCAGAGACATGGCCAAGGTAAGAAAGGCTGAAAGACGACCACCACTGAACAAGACACACAAGCTGAAATGTCAAGACTGGGCCAAGAAATATCTCAAGACTGATTTTTCTAAGGTTTTATGGACTGATAAAATGAGAGTGAGTCTTGATGGGCCAGATGGATGGGCCCGTGGCTGGATTGGTAAAGGGCAGAGAGCTCCAGTCCGACTCAGACGCCAGCAAGGTGGAGGTGGAGTACTGGTTTGGGCTGGTATCATCAAAGATGAGCTTGTGGGGCCTTTTCGGGTTGAGGATGGAGTCAAGCTCAACTCCCAGTCCTACTGCCAGTTTCTGGAAGACACCTTCTTCAAGCAGTGGTACAGGAAGAAGTCTGCATTCTTCAAGAAAAACATGATTTTCATGCAGGACAATGCTCCATCACACGCGTCCAAGTACTCCACAGCGTGGCTGGCAAGAAAGGGTATAAAAGAAGAAAATCTAATGACATGGCCTCCTTGTTCACCTGATCTGAACCCCATTGAGAACCTGTGGTCCATCATCAAATGTGAGATTTACAAGGAGGGAAAACAGTACACCTCTCTGAACAGTGTCTGGGAGGCTGTGGTTGCTGCTGCACGCAATGTTGATGGTGAACAGATCAAAACACTGACAGAATCCATGGATGGCAGGCTTTTGAGTGTCCTTGCAAAGAAAGGTGGCTATATTGGTCACTGATTTGTTTTTGTTTTGTTTTTGAATGTCAGAAATGTATATTTGTGAATGTTGAGATGTTATATTGGTTTCACTGGTAAAAATAAATAATTGAAATGGGTATATATTTGTGTTTTGTTAAATTGCCTAATAATTATGCACAGTAATAGTCACCTGCACACACAGATATCCCCCTAAAATAGCTATAACTAAAAACAAACTAAAAACTACTTCCAAAACTATTCAGCTTTGATATTAATGAGTTTTTTGGGTTCATTGAGAACATGGTTGTTGTACAATAATAAAATTAATCCTCAAAAATACAACTTGCCTAATAATTCTGCACTCCCTGTGTATATATATATATATATATATTAATAGAGAATAACAAATTATATAAAAAATGAAAATAGGATTAGAGTACCAAACAATGACAACAGACATGATACATAGGACTTAAGCAAATTAAACAGGCAGTAATTTATCAAATCTATATATTTCTTAAAGTTAAAAAAAATTACATTCAGAACATACCAGGACTTAACATACCAGTGAATATCATATAAAACTTGCATAGATTATCTCCACAGATGACAGCTGTGTTATATGTAAACAAAAACAAGCAGACATATATAATTGTTTACAATGAAACATAAATATTTATCAGTTGTGAACAGTGCACACAATTTACAGTAAACCTACACAAAACATAAGATAAATATAATAGAACTGGATATATTTAGATACAAAATATATTAACTCTAGATTCCAGCTTAATTGATGGGGTATTGGTAACAAAGTCATACAATTATCACATTATCACAGGATACAAACAGATTTTTAAACACATTTTGGCTACATAAAATATATAAAATATCAAAACTATTGATGATTAAGATGGACACTTTCAGTACATCTTTTAAACAAAGGGCTAGATTACAAGGGCTAGATTATAACGTTAGTGTGCAATCTAGAAAATTCTCACCTGTGCTAACTTGCGCTCATATTAAAGGTTAAAAGTAAAGGCAACTGCACAAGAGCAAAGGGCTAGGATGTATATGTATATATATATATATATATATACACTATATATATATATATATATATATATATTGAGTTCTCATAGAGATCCACGCTCAGTTCCAGCGTTTACTAGACCCCCAAAGCAGGCCATTGAGACAGGGACTTCGTTCAACACCGTGTGCACTGCTGTTTACATGGTAAACAGCAGTGCACACGGGGGGGGGGGGGTTTGTTTTGCTGGTGTGTGCCGCTTCACTTGTATGTGTTCCAGCACTCCAGCTTCAACTAATAATGAAGCACCTGGGTGCAATCCTCAATGGATTGTAGATATATATATAAGAGCTAGGAAAGGGAGGGCACTCTCAGGATTTATATACATCAAAGTTAGTTTATTGTTTATAACAACAACGTTAGAAAGTCATAAGGATAGGTCGACGTTTCTGCTTACATAGAAGCCTTCATCAAGACAGATGAACAACTGTTAAACGAAGAAGAAAAAATAACAGATTTAAAAACACAAAACACAACATCAATACTTAATCCCACCACCAAATTGTTTGCAGGCAGAAAAATAAACCCACAAATAATGAAAATAAACATAGAAAAAATACAAATAAAAATAAAAATAAGGCAAACCCATACACATAGCGCTAGGAGATACAACAATACAGTCCCTCCAATACTCTCAATCTGCTCTGGATATACACTGGTGGGTTATATATTATAATCTTAGCAAGCAAACAAAGCGTATGTAACTCAACTGTAGGTAAAACACCATACGGCTGCACAGTTTATGTGTTATGCAAAGTCCGGTATACGCTGGCCTGCCATATACATAAAAGACCCTTCAAAAGAGACTAGCAAGTCCCCATACCTCATTAGAAACCGCCTCAGGCTCTGAGACCATATACAGTTGTTCTAATGTTTCAAAGCAGATAGGTGCACCATACATTATAAATTTAGCAACAAAAAGGCACTATATCACTTCCTGATGCTCATTTATCTCGCATCTGACAACCTGACATTGCGTGCAGTAGTCACGCTGGACCCTACCTTCAAAGAAAACCACAACCACGTATACAAGCATGTGCACATCTTAGTATTGGACTCGTAACACTTTCAAAAGACTCAACTAGGTCTACAGTCATGTGCAAACCTTAGTATTGCACTAGTACCCCCTAAGCATATACGCATGTACCTTACCAACATTTGACAGTAGTTACAACCTTGCAAATCCACACTGCCGTTAATACGTGCCCCACATGGTATAAGCTCAATAGGTGGTCTAACTTTCCAGTCCACAAATATAGATTAAACTCGGGCAATATGTAAGCAGACCGCACTATAGCATGATTATTGTCCCATGTCAACTGCATGTCTTATGCGTTACACACCCACCGTTAACTACATGTGGTGCCCACAGCCCTAGCAAAAACATAAACAACCCCCATGTTTTGGGCCACAAAGAAGCAGACAAATTATATTACCTCACAACGGTGACTTGCAGCCGCACACAACACCACCAGCAAAACAGAATGCCATTAACAGAAACCGGAAACTATTTAAGCCCTATATATATATATATATATATAGTATATATGTATGTGTTATATATATATATACAGTATATATATATATATATATATATATATATATATATATATATATATATATATATATATATATATATGTATATACACACACACACACACGCATACTCTATTGGGGAAAGGATATGCCTATTAATTAACCACATTTATAAGCTTCTTGAAGTTAATTTAAAACTTATAGTGATAACAAAACGTGCTATGTGCATGCCTATGGAAAATCACCCACTCATGTTAAAGGGACAGCCAACACCAGATTTGTTTAAAAAAGAAAAGATAATCCCTCTATTACCCATTCCCTAGTTTTGCAAAATCAACACAAGTATATAAATACACATTTTACCTCTGTGATTAACTTGTATCTAAGCCTCTGCAAACTGCCCCCTTATTTAAGTTCTTTTGACAGACTTGGTTTTTAGCCAATCAGTGCTCACTCCAGGGTAACTTCACGTGCATGAGCTCAATGTTATCTATATGAAACACATGAACTAATGCCCTCTAGTGGTCAAAATGCATTCAGATTAAAGGCAGTCTTCAAGTTCTAATAAATTAGCATATGAACCTCCTAGAATTAGATTCCAAATAAGAATACCGAGAAAACAAAGCAAAATTGGTGATAAAAGTTATTTGGAAAGATGTTTAAAATTATATTCCCTATTTAAATCATGGCAGTTTTTTTGGACTTGATTGTCCCTTTAAGTATAGTAAGACTTCCCACTATATATATATATATATATATATATATATATATATATACACATATATATATATATATATACAGGTGGCCCTCGTTTTACAACGGTTCAATTTACACCGTTTCAGAATAACAACCTTTTTTTTCCAGTCATGTGACTGCTATTGAAAAGCATTGAGAAGCAGTGCATTTATTAAAATAGCCAGTAGGTGGAGCTGTCCGCTTGTGTTGCAGCAAAGTCAAGCAAGCTGAAATTAATCAGTTTAACCAGACCTGAGCTATTGAGCATATTTCAAAGGAACAAGATCTTCCTGTCTATAAATCAGTCCAGATTGGAATGCATAGAAATAACTATTTGCTGAAAAATGCAAGTGAAGTCTGTGTTGTGTGATTATTTTATAAGGTTTATAATGCTGTTTAGCATTTAAAGTCTTCATTTCAAAGCTTTAAATAATAATGTATTAGGTGTTACCTATGACAATTTTGAGAGGGGCCTGGAACCTATCTCCCTCACTTCCCATTGACTTACATTATAAACTGGGTTTCAATTTACAACAGTTTCGATTTACAACCATTCCTTCTGGAACCTAACCCCGGCGTAAACTGAGGGCTACCTGTATATATACAGGGAGTGCAGAATTATTAGGCAAGTTGTATTTTTGAGGATTAATTTTATTATTGAACAACAACCATGTTCTCAATGAACCCAAAAAACTCATTAATATCAAAGCTGAATAGTTTTGGAAGTAGTTTTTAGTTTGTTTTTAGTTATAGCTATTTTAGGGGGATAACTGTGTGTGCAGGTGACTATTACTGTGCATAATTATTAGGCAACTTAACAAAAACAAATATATACCCATTTCAATTATTTATTTTTACCAGTGAAACCAATATAACATCTCAACATTCACAAATATACATTTCTGACATTCAAAAACAAAACAAAAACAAATCAGTGACCAATATAGCCACCTTTCTTTGCAAGGACACTCAAAAGCCTGCCATCCATGGATTCTGTCAGTGTTTTGATCTGTTCACCATCAACATTGCGTGCAGCAGCAACCACAGCCTCCCAGACACTGTTCAGAGAGGTGTACTGTTTTCCCTCCTTGTAAATCTCACATTTGATGATGGACCACAGGTTCTCAATGGGGTTCAGATCAGGTGAACAAGGAGGCCATGTCATTAGATTTTCTTCTTTTATACCCTTTCTTACCAGCCACGCTGTGGAGTACTTGGACGCGTGTGATGGAGCATTGTCCTGCATGAAAATCATGTTTTTCTTGAAGGATGCAGACTTCTTCCTGTACCACTGCTTGAAGAAGGTGTCTTCCAGAAACTGGCAGTAGGACTGGGAGTTGAGCTTGACTCCATCCTCAACCCGAAAAGGCCCCACAAGCTCATCTTTGATGATACCAGCCCAAACCAGTACTCCATCTCCACCTTGCTGGCATCTGAGTCGGACTGGAGCTCGCTGCCCTTTACCAATCCAGCCACGGGCCCATCCATCTGGCCCATCAAGACTCACTCTCATTTCATCAGTCCATAAAACCTTAGAAAAATCAGTCTTGAGATATTTCTTGGCCCAGTCTTGACGTTTCAGCTTGTGTGTCTTGTTCAGTGGTGGTCGTCTTTCAACCTTTCTTACCTTGGCCATGTCTCTGAGTATTGCACACCTTGTGCTTTTGGGCACTCCAGTGATGTTGCAGCTCTGAAATATGGCCAAACTGGTGGCAAGTGGCATCTTGGCCGCTGCACGCTTGACTTTTCTCAGTTCATGGGCAGTTATTTTGCGCCTTGGTTTTTCCACACGCTTCTTGCGACCCTGTTGACTATTTTGAATAAAACGCTTGATTGTTCGATGATCACGCTTCAGAAGCTTTGCAATTTTAAGAGTGCTGCATCCCTCTGCAAGATATCTCACTATTTTTTACTTTTCTGAGCCTGTCAAGTCCTTCTTTTGACCCATTTTGCCAAAGGAAAGGAAGTTACCTAATAATTATGCACACCTGATATAGGGTGTTGATGTCATTAGACCACACCCCTTCTCATTACAGAGATGCACATCACCTAATATGCTTAATTGGTAGTAGGCTTTCAAGCCTATACAGCTTGGAGTAAGACAACATGCATAAAGAGGATGATGTGGTCAAAATACTCATTTGCCTAATAATTCTGCACTCCCTGTATATATATATATATATATATATATATATATATATATATATATATATATATATATATGTATAACAGTGTAAATTTGCTGTGCCCTCAAAATAACTCAACACACAACCATTAATGTCCAAACCGTTGGCAACAAAAGTGAGTACACCCCTAAGTGGAAATGTCCAAATTGGGCCCAATTAGCCATTTTCCCTGCCCGGTGTCATGTGACTCATTAGTTTTACAAGGTGTCAGGTGTGAATGGGGAGCAGGCGTGTTAACTTTGGTGTTATCGCTTTCACTCTCTCATACTGGTCACTGAAAGTTCAACATGGCACCTCATGGCAAAGAACTCTCTGAGATCTCTGAGTTGCTCTACATAAAGATGGCCTAGGCTATAAGAAGATTGCCAAGACCCTGAAACTGAGCTGCAGCACGGTGGGCAAGACCATATAGTGGTTTCACTGGACAGGTTCTACTCAGAACAGGCCTCGCCATGGTCGACCAAAGAAGTTGAGTGCATGTGCTCAGCGTCATATCCAGAGGTTGTCTTTGGGAAATAGACGTATGAGTGCTGCCAGCATTGCTGCAGAGGTTGAAGGGGTGGGGGTCAGCTTGTCAGTGCTCAGACCATATGCACTGCATCAAATTGGTCTGCATGACTGTCATTCCAGAAGGAAGACTCTTCTAAAGATGATGCACAAGAAAGCCTGCAAACAGTTTGCTAAAGACAAGCAGACTAAGGACATGGATTACCGGAACCATGCCCTGTGGTCTGATGAGACCAAGATAAACTTATTTAATTAAGATGGTGTCAAGCGTGTTTGGCGGCAACCAGGTGAGGAGTACAAAGACAAGTGTGTCTTGCCTACAGTCAAGCATGGTGGTGGGAGTGTCATGGTCTGGGCCTGCATGAGTGCTGCTGGCACTGGGGAGCTACAGTTCATTGAGGAAACCAACATGTACTGTGCCATACTGAAGCAGAGCATGATCCCCTCCCTTCGTAGACCGCGCCGCAGGGCAGTATTCCAACATGATAACAACCCCAAACACACCTCCAAGATGACCACTGCCTTGCTAAAGAAGCTGAGGGTAAAGGTGATGGACTGGCCAAGCATGTCTCCAGACCTTAACCCTATTAAGCATCTGTGGGGCATCCTCAAATGGAAGGTGGGGGAGCGCAAGGTCTCTAACATCCACCAGCTCCATAATGTCGTCATGGAGAAGTGTGTCAGGGTTTTTCCCCTGCTTTGTTTGCCATGCGCTGCTGGCAGCCATTTTACTCACCTCTCTTGCTGACTCTGGTGCATACTGTGTGATGCTGCTCATTTCCTGCACTTCCTTTTATGGCCAGACTGGTGTACATCATCCGTGTGAGACAGGATGCAGTCTCAGAATTGTGATGTCATCACTTATTATTTAAAGGGCCTCTGTTCAGTATGCTTTGCCCTCGCATTGTCTCAGACCTGTTTGTGAGAGCTCCTGTGTATTACCTGGCTTTCTGATGTCTCTCCTGATTCCTGATCCCTGGCTTGTTCCTGAGTCTGCTGTTCTCCTTGTTCCTGATTCTGGCTAGTCTGACTATTCGCTTTGGCTCCTGACTCGGCTCGTCTGACTATTCACTTTGGCTCCTGACTCGGCTCGTCTGACTACCATCTCTGGTTTTGATTCTTGGCTTGTTATTTGACTTTTTATTATTTTTCCTGTCGGGGGATGACCTTGGGTGGTTTATCCTCATCCCCGGAACCGCTAAAGGAGAAACCTTTAGGAGAAGTCTTGTTGACTCCAGTGCTGCAGGCTATTTTATTGACAGTGCTTTTGTATAAAAGCACTCCATTGCCGTTTTGCCTCGGTCCATTTTGCTTGCTATTGAGGCCACTGATGGCAGGCCCCTTCAGCCCGCACTCGTTACTCATGAAACTGCTCCGTTATCCATGGCTGTTGGGGCTCTCCATTTTGAATCCCTGCAGTTCCAGGTGATAAACTCTCCGCATTTTCCGGTTGTTCTGGGTTATCCCTGGCTACAAAAGCACAATCCCAGTCTTGACTGGCGCAGGTCCGAAATTCTGTCGTGGTCTCCGCAATGTATTTCCACTTGTCTTCGGAAACCAGTTAAAGTCTTGTGCACTTCTTCGGTATCTCAATTGCTAGAGGAGTACCGAAAGTTCCTAGACATTTTTGACAAGGTGCATGCTGGTACATTGCCTCCTCACCGGTCTTATGATTGTGCCATAGACCTACAACCCGGAGCCACTCCTCCTCGGGGCCGGGTTTACCCTCTGTCTGTTGCTGAGAATTGTGCTATGGAGGAGTATGTTGCCGATGCTCTGTCGCGGGGGAACATCCACAAATCCTGCTCTCCTGCAGGGGCTGGCTTCTTCCTTGTGAAGAAAAAGGGTGGCGAGTTAAGACCATGCATCGATTATAGGGGTCTTAATCATCTGACCATTAAGAATGCTTACCCTATTCCGCTCATTACGGAACTCTTTGACCGCCTCAAGGGAGCTATGGTCTTTATTAAACTTGATTTGAGAGGAGCGTACAATCTCGTTAGGATCAAGGAAGGCCACGTGTGGAAAACAGCATTTAACACAAGGAGCGGGCATTATAAGTATCTTGTAATGCCCTTTGGCCTATGAAATGCTCCTGCTGTTTTCCAGGAATTTATTAATGATGTCCTACGAGATATGTTGCAACAGTGTGTTGTGGTGTACTTAGACGACATCCTTATACACTCACCCACACTTGAGGCTAATCGTTCTGATGTTACACGGGTTCTTCAAAGACTACGTGAGAATGTCCTGTTTTGCAAACTCGAGAAATGTGAGTTCCATCAGACTCAAGTAACCTTCCTAGGTTATGTTATCTCTGTTGAGGGTTCTCCATGGATCCTGACAAGTTATCTGCAGTTCTGCAGTGGCCTCGCCCAGTTGGTCTTCGATCTATTCAACATTTTTTGAGGTTCGCCAATTACTATAGAAAGTTTATTAAAAAGTTTATTTTCTTCCTTGGTCAAACCTTCCACAGACATGACCCGTAAAGAGAATGATCCACTCCATTGGTCACCTACTGCTATTAAGGCCTTTGATAGTCTTAAGACTGCCTTTTCTGCCACTCCAGTTCTGGCTCATCCTAACCCTGTCCTGCATTTTGTTCTTGAAGTCGATGCGTCTGAGACTGGAGTAGGTGCCCTCTTGTCTCAACGTCCTACGCCTGATGGTTCCTTGCATCCGTGTGGTTTCTTCTCTAAGAAATTGTCTCCAGCGGAGTGCAGTTATGAAATTGGCGACAGGGAATTACTTACCATAATTTTGCCACTCAAAGAATGGAGGCATCTTCTCAAGGGTACTAGCATGCCAGTGCTCATTCTTACTAACCTCAAGAATTTAACTTATCCATCCGAAGCAAAACGTTTGTCGCCCCGACAGGCCAGATGGGCACTATTTTTGTCTCAGTTTAATTATGTGGTCTCCTGCCTGGTAGTAAGAATGTTAGGGCTGATGCCCTCTCTCAACAATTTTCGCCTCTGTACAAGGAGGAGTCTGTACCTACTCTAGTTATACCTCCTGACTATATTTTGGCTACCATACGTACTAATTTGACTTCTCCCTTGGGGGAGGAGATCCTGACTGCACAAACCAATGCACCTCCTGAGAAACCTAGTGCTAAGTGTTTTGTTCCTGAGAATCTTCAAACTAAACTTTTGCACACTTACCACTATCCTAAAGCCACTGGTCACCCAGGCAAGAATCAAATGATTTGGTCTGTCACTCAACAATTCTGGTGGCCAGGTCTTCGTTCTAATGTTGCTGCATATGTTGCCTCCTGCTCAGAGTTCCTGCTCCTGCTCCAATGGGGCTGCAGAATGGTCTAATGAAGCTCTGGAACAGTTCCTCCATTGCTATGTCTCAGATCACCACAATAATTGGTCTGAACTGTTACCTTGGGCAGAGTTTGCTCGTAATAGTGCTATTAATGCTTCCTTCAAGTTATCCCCATTCATGGCGAATTATGGGTTTCAACCATCCTTATTGCCCGATTCATTCATGTCTCAAGGTATTCCGGCTTTGGAGGAGCATCTCTGGCAACTCCTTTCCACGTGGGTGCAGATTCAGGATTGCCTTCATCGTTCTATGCAGCGCCAAAAGTTCCAGGCTGATCGTATGCATCTGCCCACGCCTTCCTACCAGGTTGGTGAGAGAGTTTGACTGTCCTCCTGCAACTTAAACCTTTGTGTGCCTTCCAATAAACTGGCTCCCAGTTATGTTGGTCCTTTTCGAATACTCTGATGGGTCAATCCTGTGACCTACGCTCTTGACCTTCCTCCTGCAATGCGAATCTCCAATGTTTTTCATGTCTCCCTCTTGAAACCATTGGTTTGTAATCGGTTTACCACTGTGTTGCCTTGTCCCGTCCTATCTTTGTTGACAACCATGAGGAGTATGAGGTCAGCAGCATTAGTGACTCTCGTATGTCCAGGGGCCTCGTACAGTATTTGGTTCACTGGAGAGGCTATGGTCCGGAGGAGCGTTCATGGGTTCCCTCCTCTGATGTTCATGCTCCCACCCTCCTCTGTGCTTTCCATGCCTGTTTCCCCAATAAATCTTTCGTCTTCCCACGGGGGAGGGGTAGTTGAGGGGAGGGTACTGTCAGGGTTTTTTCCCTGGTTTGTTTGCCATGTGCTGCTGGCAGCCATTTTACTCACCTCTCTTGCTGACTCTGCTGCATACTGTGCATACTGTGTGATGCTGCTCATTTCCTGCACTTCCTTTTATGGCCAGACTGGTGTACATCATCCGTGTGAGACAGAATGCAGTCTCAGAATTGTGATGTCATCACTTATTATTTAAAGGGCCTCTGTTCAGTATGCTTTTCCCTTGCATTGTCTCAGACCTGTTTGTGAGAGCTCCTGTGTATTACCTGGCTGTCTGGCGTCCCTCCTGGTTCCTGATCCCAGGCTTGTTCCTGAGTCTGCTGTTCTCCTTGTTCCTAAATCCGGCTCGTCTGACTACTCGCTTTGGCTCTTGACTCGGCTCGTCTGACTATTTGCTTTGGCTCCTGACTCGGCTCGTCTGACTACCAGCTCTGGTTTTGATTCCTGGCTTGTTATTTGACATGTGGACTTTTTATTATTTTTTGCTATTAATAAAGGTGTGATTATTTTTGCACTTTTCTCAGTCTGATTCCTGGTACTCTGACAGAGTGGAAGAGGACTCCAGTGGCAATCTGTGAAGCTCTGGTGAACTCTATGCCCAAGAGGGTTAAGGCAGTGCTGGAAAATAATGGTGGCCACACAAATTATTGACACTTTGGGCCAAATTTGGACCTTACCACTTAGGGGTGTACTCACGTTTGTTGCCAACAGTTTAGACATTAATGGCTGTGTTGAGTTATTTTGAGGGGACAGCAAATTTACACTGTTATACAGGCTGTACACTCACTACTTTACATTGTAGCAAAAATGTGAGGGGTGTACTCACTTTTGTGATATACTGTATATACACACACATAAATACATGGTTTACATATATAGACATATATGTTAGTGCATAGGAGCCCTTTGCAGTCAAGTAGACGAAAACATATAAAATCATATTTATGCAATATATATATATATATATATATATACAGCAAATATATATATATATATATATATATATATATATATATATATATATATATATATATATATATATATATATATATATATATATATATAAACATTAAGGACACATTTTGCGGGCCCTTCCAGCCCGGCCCTCTTATTCACAAATAAAAATGTGATTTAAGGATTTATCATATGCACTTTTGTATAAAATAACAAGTTCCAAAAAAATATAAAGTATTACCTCACTGCTTTTTACACAGTATGACAGACTTACGCTGAGGAATGTACTGACAGTGGTTGCATGTACCTTTAAGTAAAGATGCACTCCAGAAACATGGCGCTTCCAGCTCTTGGAATCCCTTTCATTGGCTCCTCTACTAAACAACCACGAAAGGTTATTACCTTCATGTATGCCATGTGCATATGAGGAGGAACGTCATCTGTGCGAGCATATGAGGAGGAACATCATCTCTGGGAGTTGTAGTTTCTACTATTAAGCCCCACCTGTGTAGTTAAATTTGCAAGAGGTTGCCCCATGCAGTAGCGGACCTACTCAACAAAGGGCTCTGGTGGAATTGTTTTTTGGGGGACCCCCAAAGGTTACTCAGTAGAAAGTAGTAGCAATAAGATAGATCTGCAACCTGCCCTCATTACAAGCCCCCCCCCTGCATTAGGATTGTACACATTCTTCACATGCCTATATATAGACTGGCTGCTTTGGGCCCCCCAAGCACTTGGGCCCTGGTATCACTGCACCTGCAGCACCAATGGTACTTCCGTCCCTGGCCTTGTGTGGCTTGGTAGTAGAAACTAAAGATCTCAGAGATGATGTTCCTCCCCATTTCTGTGTGTTTGCGTAAATATAAAAGGGCCCTGCGCAATTGTTTTATGTAGTTTAAGAGGCTAATGTAAGGGATTCCATGACAGTGCACGGCATCTCTGCATGTGATCTTGCAAAGCGCAGGGCCCTGGTTTTCCCCACCAAAAGGTTGGGCCTGTATATATTTTTTTCATTTATACACACGTTTGGTTTAGCCGACCTTACAAAATTAGGGGTTATTGGCACACATCTACTTGCTTACATGAACAAGAAAATGTTTTAAATGCTGCAAAACTGCCCTATACTTTCATAAAAAAATAACTGTGATTGTAGCAACATAATTTGGCCATATTCTGTTTAGTTAGTCACCAATTTACAAAGTGTTCCAATCATGACTAGTCCTAACACTACAGTACTTTTCCTTTATGGGCTGTATTATCCACTTGCAAATATAAACAAAAACATGTTTAAATGCAAGAAAAATTGCCTGGAAAAACTACCTATGCTTTTATATTAAAATTGGGGTCTTAGTCACATTAATCCTGCTCAACGCCACCCATAGAAAATATAGGGAGCGTAAATTACCGAAAGTTTGCGTAAACAAATTTGCGGTAATTTAAATAGAATGCTACACGATTGCGTTTACACTCCTAGCACTAACGATAGCACTTCACTAGTAATCTAGCCCTATATATTCTGAACCCTCATTGCTATTTTTTTGCTGGGATGCCACTGTTTCTTATAAGTAATTGGAAAGTTTGTTGGTAAAGACCAACATTAATAAGAACTATATAAAGAGCACAATGTTACATTGTAATTGCTTAAATACTATGGGGCATATTTATCAAGCTCCGTATGGAGCTTGATGCCCCGTGAAGGCTCGCTGGAAACAGAAGTTATGAAACAGCAGTCTAAACACCGCTACTCCATAATCTGTCCGCCTGCTCTGATGCGGCGGACAGAAATCAACCCGATCGAATACGATCGGGTTGATTGACACCCCCTGCTAGCGGCAAATCTGCAGGGGGCGGTATTGCACCAGCAGTTCACCACCAAAACTGCTGGTGCAATGATAAATGCCGAGAGTGCATGCTGTCGGCATTTATCGATGTGCAGCAGACATAATCCTCAATATTGGATCATGTACGCTCGCACTATAATAAATAGGCACCAATAAATGAGTTTCCCCAATCACATACAGATTAATCGCCCAGTTACTCATATTAACAAGTACAACTCTCACAATGTTGCTACTAGAACATAAAAGGGAACTAATATGAAGTTTACTTTTTCTGAATTAGAAAATTATCATACACAATTCCATACTTTTTTCGGAAAAACAAGTAATTTCACTCCAGGTATGAGACCATTCATTTTATTTACCATATGCTTATTGATGTAAAAGTTAAAATAACATAATTATACCCCAAAATAGCACAAAAGGTTTCAGATGCTAATGATAAAGTTAAAGTGATGGAAAACTCTCCCCTTTTTAAAATGAGTACGGGAATGTTAGTGATATTTTAGATGGAATTTAAAATTCATCAGTTGTACTGAATGTGACGGATACCCCGGCGACCCCGACTGGGTAGCTCCACCTAACGGGTCCTTCTTCCTCCCTGGTGACTCCACCTATGTAGCCCAAGAAAATGATTCTAGCAGGAGCCCACCTAAATGACTAGACAGACTAGCATTCAGGTGATGTAAGAACTGCTTTATTTCACAGAAAACACAGCTTTTATACATTTCCAACAGAAAAGGTGGGTAGTTATAACAAATATTATACAATGAGACAAAAATCAGACAATGGTTAGTTAAACAAGATTCTAATCACAAAATGACAATGGATGACTCATACAATAACAGAAAGGCACATAACAGCAGGAGGTCTCAGCATTCGATTGTCTGTGCTGTGTGTAATCTCCTGCTCTGTGTCTCACACCTAGACTGAATGTACAGACACATAACAGCAGGAGGTTGCAATAATCTCGAACATTCTGAGTCTGGGGGGGGGGTTGGGACAGGCAATACTGAATTGGGCTGTCACCTTATACTACAACCAAAAAAGGGGGGTAAGAGTTCAACCCCTGCAGCCCAGTATCCATGACCACTCCCCCTTTCCAGTTCGGCAGACCTGGCTAGATCCACATGGGTCTACTTGGGGCTGTCCGATGAGCATTCTATTTCAGTCTGCCAGGAAAGTCCATCGGCATTCCCATTGCCCTCTCCCAGCCTATACTGAACGTCAAAATTAAAGGGCTGCAGGGCCAAACTCCATCTTAGTAGACATCTATTATCACCTGACACTCGTTTAAGCCACACCAGGGGGTTGTGATCGGTGAGAACAGTGAAAGGTCTTCCATATAGGTACGGTTGTAATTTCTTGAGGGCCCATACCAGCTCCAGGCATTCCTTCTCCACCGCCGCATAGCCTACCTCCCTGGGCAGCAGCTTCCTACTGATGTAGGCTATGGGGTAGTCCATCTGGCTTAACACTGCCCCCAACCCAAACATGGAGGCATCTATGTGGACACAAAAATGTTTGGCGGGGTTAGGTGCGGCCAGGATGGAGGCAGAGATCAAGGCAGACTTGAGGCTCTGAAAGGCGTTTTCGCATTCTGGGGACCACAGTACCTGTCGGGGCAGTCTTTTACGAGTCAGGTCAGTCAGGGGTTTGGCGAGGGTGCTATAATTGGGGACGAACCTTCGTTAATAGCCGGCGGTTCCTAGGAAGGCTAAGACCTCGTTCTTGGTTCGAGGAGTGGGCCAGTTTTCCACTGCCTCATCCTTGGCCGGCTCCTATCCGCAGCCCACTCAATGGCCCAGGTACTGGACTTCCGAGTGGCCTATGGTGCATTTGTCGGGCTTCAGGGTCAGCCTGGCGGCTCCACCCAGGTGTCGCTAAAGATGGCAATGTCATCCAAGTAGGCACAGGCATAGTCTTGGAGGCCATCCAGCAGGCGATCCACCATCCTCTGAAAGGTGGCTGGAGCATTCTTCATTCCAACGGCATGACCTTAAACTGATAGAGGCAGAAAGGGGTGATGAAGGTGGACTTGGGAATGGATTCGTCTAGTGGGATCTGCCAATACCCCTTGCAGAGGTCAAGGGTAGTTAGGAAGTGACCTCTGGCAATTCTATCTAAGAGGTCATCGACGCAGGGCATGGGGTAGGCATCAGTTGTGGTTCTGTCATTCAGCTTATGGTAGTCAATGCAGAACCGGGTGGTACCATCTTTTTTGGGGACTAGCACCACCTGGGAGGCCCAGGGACTGTTGGACGGTTCAACAACACCGAGGTCCAGCATTCCTCTGAGCTCCTGGTGCATACTGTCTCTGACAGCTTCAGGTACTCTGTAAGCTGCCTGCCTCAGGGGAGCTTGCCTTGGGGTTTCCACTTGGTGCCCAGCCACTGTGGTGTACCCAGGGACATTGAAGAACATCTCCTGGTGGTCCTCTAGTAAATACCAGACCTGCTGTCTCTGTCCAGCCGCTAACCTCTCATCCAGGATTATGTTGGCTACTCCTTGAGGGGTCTCATCCGGCCCGGGGAGCTCCGGCAAAGGGAGACTCTCAGAGTCTACCACAGCCAGAGCACAGATAGTGGCTACATCTTGGGGTCTTTCTACATACTCCTTGAGCATGTTCACATGAAAGGTCCGTTGGACCCGGTCATCGGAGCATTTTGCTACAAGGTAGGTGGTGTTATTCAATTGTTCTACCACCCGGTAGGGCCCTTGCCAGGAAGCCTGTAACTTGTCCATTTTGACAGGTTTCAAGGCTAGAACCCTCTACCCTACTGTGAGAATTCGGCTACGAGCGTTATGGTCGTACCACCGTTTCTGTCTCCTTTGAGCGCCCTGAAAGTTCTCCCGCACCATGGCAGTGAGGTCCCTTCAGCCGATCCCTGAACTTCAGGACATACTCCACAATGGAGGGTCCTTCCTCCCCGGCTGATCCCTCCCAGTGGGCTCGCAACAAGTCTAGGGGCCCCCTTTTTTTTCGGCCATATAGCAGCTCAAAGGTTGAAAACCCGGTGGATTCCTGGGGCACCTCTCGGTAGGCAAAGAGGAGGTGCAGCAGGAATTTTTCCCAGTCTTTGTGAGTGGCCGAGAATGTCCGAAGCAAATGCTTCAGTGTCCCTTTAAACCGTTCACAAAGTCCATTGGTCTGGGGGTGATATGGGGCACTGTATAGGGGTTTTATCCCACACAGTTCCCATAACTTCTGGGTGACCTCCGCTGTAAACTGGGTACCTTGGTCAGAGACCATTTCTTGGGGGAAGCCTAACCTGGTGAATACCCGGAGCAAAGCACCTGCCACCGTCTCCGCCTGGATATTCGCCAGAGGTATTGCCTCGAGATACCTAGTGGCATAGTTGACTACCATGAGTATGTATTTTTTCCCAGAGGGGCTGGGTCGATGTAGGGGCCCTACTATATCCACAGCAATTCTGCTAAAGGGTTCATCAATAATGGGGAGAGGGTTAAGGAGCACTTTCGTATGGTCCCCGGTCTTCCCTACTTTCTGACACACCACGCAGGTCTTACAATACTCCCTAATGTCTCTTGTGATTCTGGGAAAGAAAAAGACCTGAGTAAGGCGGTGGTGTGTTCGGGAATTGCCTAAATGCCCGGCCAAGGGGATGTTGTGCCCTATTCACAGCAGGTCAGACCAATATCGTTTCGGTACCACCAGCTGGCGTTTGGGACCTGGCCCTTTCTTTCTCCGGGAGACCCGATACAACAGACCATTTTCCCATTGGAACTGTTCCTCCCCGGGGCCCTGAGGGTCAGTCCTTACTCGGTCTCGGAAGGGGGCAAGGGTCGCGTCGCTCAGGGTCTCTTGGGAAAATTCAGAGGGGAAGGCCCAGGATAGTTGGTCGGGAAGGAGGGCAGGGACCGGGGTTGGGCATTGGGGGGTAAGGGTAGGGCATCGGGGAAGGAGAGGAGTCGGGGTGGGAGTTCTTACCTGGGTCCCCAGCTGCGGTGTGTTGGCTTTACGCTGAGCTTGCCTGCGGGTGGACACTGGACAGGTGTCTAGGGGAGTATCCCCCAAAAAGGTGGAGACAAGTAGGCTGAGGTCGTTTCCTAGTAGAACCTCTGCGGGAAGATCTGGCATAATGCCCACGTCCACAGTACGGGCTCCAGTGCCCCAAACCAGATGGACACAGGCCATAGGAATTTGTACAGTGGCACCTCCGGCCACTCAAACTGCAAGGGTTCTTCCAGTAGTGGTAGAAGCAGAGGCCAGATGAGGCTGGATCAGGGTGATGGTGGATCTGGTGTCCCGTAATCCCTGGGCCGCCTTTCCATTGACCAAAATGGTCTGGCAGTGGTACTGATGGTTGTCAGTAGACACAAGGTGGGCTTCTTGTAGAGTGCCAACATCCTCTTCAGCCCATTCAGGGTAGTCAGCCAATGCCGGTGCATAAGCATAGTAGGCAGTGGCTGGGTAGGTTGGGGCTGGATCGCTTACCCAAGCTGTTGGCTGGGGGCTGCTGGCTGCTGTCGGGCCCGGTGCGGGCATTCCCGCCTGAAGTGGCCAGGGTGCCCGGAGGAGAAACATCCCCGGGAGTCCCTGACTCCGGCCGGAGGGACAAAGGCTGGGCATCCCGGGGGCTTAGTGGTAACCACTGGGGGTCGGGCTACAACCGAAGCTGGGCAGGGAGTCGATTGCGGTGCAGAGAACTTGGCGGCGGGCATCTTCGTATTGATCGGCCAGGGCGGCCGCCTGTGGTGGGCCGACGGTCATAGACCCATTTTTTAATTTTGACTGGAACATGGTTATAGAAATGCTCCAGTAGGAATAGCTGTGCTACTTTGGCCCCAGTAGTGGCCTTGCAGCCGGTTAGCCAGGAAGTAATCAACCGGGTGATTTGGTGGATCCATTCTGTAAAAGGCTGTCCATCCTGCTTCCTTAGTGCCCGGAATTTCTGCCGGTAAGCCTCTGGTGTAAGCCCATATCGGGCAAGGATACGGTCTTTCACTTTGTTATAATCCTTTTGGCCCTCAGAAGGGGTAACGTGGAAAGCTGCCAAAGCCCACCCTGACAATTTACCAATCAGGACAGACAGTCTGTCAGCGTAGGCTACCCCCTGTAATTTACATTGGGTCTCAAAGGCTTGAAGATAACAGTCAATATCCTCCTCCTCTTCCTTATAGGCTCGGAAGGCCCCATGGGGTAGCTTGGGTGGTTGGGGAGCCTGCATTCCATGGGCGGATTGAGCCCCTCCTATGGACTGGTGGATTTCTGCTAACTTGAGCTGGGTAACATCTGACACTATCTTGGTGATGACCTCCTCTGGTGGCCGGGTGTCATACAATGTCAACCGCCACTGCACTTCCCGCTGTATATCGGACGTTGGTGTCCCCGGGGTGGATACTGTACTTGGTGCTGTAATGGATGGCTCATTGCCCTGGTCATTATCCAACCCTCCGGCTGCCTGGTCCTCCCCCAGCATTTCTCTGGTGGGGGTAGTTCTGCTCCTGGTACTCGCAGTTTTCCCTCGAGTCTCCATTCAATAATACTTCTAGCTGGTGGTTTGAATGTTCCAGGAAGTTGGAAGCATCCCACCACTGCCAGCCAATGTGACGGATACCCCGGCTACCCCAACTGGGTAGCTCTGCCTAACGGGTCCTTCTTCCACCCTGGTATACATGTATACATTTCAAACAGAAAAGGGGGGTAGTTATAACAAATATTATACAATGAGACAAACATCAGACAATGGTTAGTTAAACAAGATTCTAATCACAAATGACAATGGATGACTCATACAATAACAGAAAGGCACATAACAGCAGGAGGTCTCAGCATTCAATTGTCTGTGCTGTGTGTAATCTCCTGCTTGGGGTTGGGACAGGCAATACTGAATTGGGCTGTCACCTTATACTCCAACCAAAAAGGGGGGTAAGAGTTCAACCCCTGCAGCCCAGTATCCGTGACACTGAAGATGAGCTATAACTTACTTTTTAATATAATTATGAAATTCAAAGACCTCACGCTCCACCGCCCACTTTAAAAGTCAGTTTTTTTGTGAGCTAAAAAATCCACTGGGAGAGAACGTGGTATCACATGAAGAACAAATGTATGCAATGTATTTGACATGACTTGCACACAAAATAATGAAGTCAATCTTTCAAGAAAATGTAATAATGGCAACGTCAATTAAGAACCTACTGCAATTTATTATCATGAAGCCAATAAATAAAACAACAATAATGTCAGGTCTAATGTTATTCCTGGATAATAAATATTTTACAAATATTTCTGGGTCAGTGTTAATAAAATGCATTATCTTGTTGTTATCTAATAATGAAGTAAGAATATAACAATAAACATAATGGATATTTCAAAAGTATAAGGACATATTTACAGGTAAAAGTAGAATTTTTTGTAAGCTTTAAATCTATGCCATTTCAATACAAAAATTTCACCAGTTTCACAGAATAGGAACAACCCAAATATTACCCCATTCAGAACAAAATTTATTTAAAGAAACCAACCTAAAAGTTGATACAATTTCAGAAACATCAGTGAGGTATCGCTTGTTAATAATTCTAATAAACCGCTGTGATTGGGTAGCGGCGGGGACCATGGAGACAGTGACGAGAAGCAGACAGATTGGCTCACAGGTAAATAAGTCCACTGTCACCAATGTATTATATAATTAGGGTGGTCACTGGCACCAATGATTTATATTATAATCAACCCACTGACATCAATGTATTATATTATAATTAACCCACTGACACCAATGTGTATGTATATATATATATATATATATATATATATATATATATATATATATCCCACTGACACCAATACATTTTTCTATAATTAACCCACTGTACACCAATGTACTTATATATATATATATATATATATATATATATATATATATATATACATATACACACACAGTATACTGTATAAAGATCCCACTGACACCAATGATTTCTAGTATAATTAACCCACTGTACCCCAATGCATATATATATATATATATATATATAGAGAGAGAGAGAGAGAGAGAGAGAGAGAGAGAGAGAGAGAGAGAGAGAGAGAAACTTTAAGGAAAGAAGAAGCATTCACAGGACTTAATATACATCAATTTTTATTAGTAATTCATCATCAAAGGATCAGTCAACGTTTTGGTCATCACAGGGACCTTTGTCAAGACTGTTTCTTATTCACTACACGTGAAATATGTTCAGCGTGACAAAAGTCCCTGTGAGGACCGAAACGTTGACTGATCCTTTGATGACGAATTACTAATAAAAATGTATGTATATTAATTCCTGTGAGTGCCTCTTCTTTCCTTGAAGTTTCTACCTGTTACGGTTGCCTCCAGGCTTGCTGGAAGTTGGACCGTAGAAAAGGGTGCTCCTAGAGCTCACCAAAGGATCATCAGCACCGTAGACACCATAACTACTGCGTAGCCACCATAAGTAATGCAGACTCTACGAACCACCGCTGCTGGGCTGGTATCTCGCCGTCTGCTCTGCGCCCTGGACCTACGACCAGGCTCCAGTAGGATCAGGAACAAGAGCTCTTACAAGAGCTCAGTAGCTAAGGGAGTATGAAGAGCATAGCAATCCCTGTAGTGATTATAGCTGTCCCCTACAAACATGAGTCAAGGCTGCAAGTTAGAGGGTCAGAAAAGGTCTGATGTGCTGGAACACACAGCCTGCTTTTTATTGAGGTTCCATGCAAAAAAAGGACACTCTCAGGGGGAGGCATAAAATCCCCAATCACACATTTAATACATTTAGATAGAGAGACAACGCCCTTTGACAGGCCACAACAATACTTCAGCAGATAACAAGTTACACACAAGAAAACAATGCAGTCCATCTTATCAAATATCAGGCTGTCTCTGGAGGTGATTAGACAATGGGAATGTCACTAAACTTAATTAGAGCTGATGCCAGCAAACTTGCATTTAGAAAGTAGCTTCTTGAAGCTGAACAAAGTTAACTCTTTAGTTCTGACCGAAGGGTCTGTCACATAGCACTTAATGGCACACAATGAAAACTAATGCTTTTGTAACAGTGCTCCCTTTCTGTGGAACACTCTGCCTGTGTGGTACTTGGTTCAGTAAGCCCTATTTACTGAACCAAGTGGGAGAAAGCCAGGGACAAGTTATTTTACAGGTCTGGGGTCTTAAAGGGGCATTGTTCCCCAAAGTCACAATATGTCCCCAGACAATTCTTAAAGGGCCATACACACCCAATAAAAGTTAATACGTTTTCCAGGGGCACAATCTTCCAGGGGCCATAGTCATGAGGAAGGAGTTTGGCAAATAGGCTTCTCCACAATCCAGGGAAGCAGGGCAATTTTCCGTTTAAAGGGCCAGTTACAAATAGCATTTTGTAACATATCTCCCCTTTTGGAGGGAGACTAACCAGGCACCTGACCGTCTGTCAGTCAGTGCCTAAGTTAGTCTCGCAAACCACCCACAAATAAACATTAGCAGCAAAGTAGCCCCCCACAATAAGTAGCACTGGCCTGTAGGTTCCAGGTTATAGGATGAAAGTGTAGCATCCTCGGCCTTCCTGGCGCAGCTGGGCAAATAGCTGGTGGTACTTGGGGGGCAGAGGCCAGTGGCACTCTGCCCTGGTGCCAGCACGGTTTTCAGGCCAGTCCTGTAACAAGGGGGTCTGTAGGGCAGAGGCCAGCAGTGCTCTGTCCTGATGCCAGCTCTTCTGCTGGGAGAATTGGGGCATAGTCCTGCCCAGTGGCAAAGGGAATGTGGGGGTCAGTGGGGGTTAACATCTCCACTGTTAACTCTGGGCCCAAGTTAGGAGTTAGCTGGGGAGGGGGAGATTGGCTTACCTCCTCCTCCTGATACTCTGGCGGCCGTTGGGAAGGGAGGTCAATGCTCTCCGCTCCCTGTGGAACATGCTGCGGCTGGGGAGAGAGACCAGTTGTCTCCTCTCCCTGGAAGGCACACTCCGGCTGGGGAGGGAGGTCGATGCTCTCCCCTCCCTGTAGCTGGGTCTGTCGCTGGGGATCCCTGTAGGGCCGGTGGAGAGACTGCAGTCCCATCTCCACCTGCCTGCTGGGGGTCCTCCCAGGACCAGTCTATGAGGCCTGCTGCCTCGGGTATCTCTGGTTGGGGTTGGGGAAGGAGACCGGTTGTCTCTTCCCTCTGCACGGTATACTGCCGCTGGGGAGGGAGGTCGCTGCTCTCCTCTCCCTGTAACTCACTTTCTCGCTGGAGACCAGGTGTCCATACCCTCAAACTCCACAGTTGGCGCTCAAAGGCTCGTGCCGCTTCGTTCTCAGTATCCAATTCCCGGATGATTCGACTGACTACCTCCTGCGCAGGGTCTGGACCATATCGGACTAGCCGCCTCTTTACCTCTGGAATGAAATCAGCGCCCTCATAGCAACGGATCCGATTGAGGTGCTCTTCACAGGGTTCTGACCAGTGTCTTGTCAGCTCCATGCTGCTGTAGGTAGGGACGCTGCGCAGTGGCTAGCGTTGCCCTCAATAACTAACCTACGATACCAGTGCTGTTGGGGTGATGCTCCTTGCGCTAGGACGCCATCCCACCGTTGCCGCCAAATGTTACGGTTGCCTCCAGGCTGGCTGGAAGTTGGACCGTAGAAAAGGGTGCTCCTAGCGCTCACCAAAGGATCATCAGTGTTATAACTACAATATTTAAATGTTGTGTAGCTGTAATAGCGGAACAACCACAGGAAAGACTTAGCCTGCAGTGTCAGTATTAATACAGCACTTTAATAGTAATGGATGATTCCCAGCAGCGGTGTAAGAGTGAAACTGAGTGTTTGCAAAGTAATACAGCAGGTAGAGGTTAGGATAACTGCTGATATAAGTATAAATGATACTATGCAAAAATATACGGCTGATATGTTCTTAGTACTTTGATTGTTGCAAAGCATAAGATATGGTTAGAATGCAGACTGGAGATTTAAGCAGCAAATGATAGAAAACAGGTTATCCAATAGATAAGCAAAGTATTGCAAGCAAGGAATGGCAGACAAATAACAATTAGCAGTTCAATACAGATTGAGATATACTTGCAAGTACTAGCAGCTGTAGTAGAATGAATCCGGTGGTTGGTGTATGTTAACACGATGAGAAGGGAGCAGTAGCAGTGTCCGTGAAAGCTACTGGAAGGTGTGAGCGTGGACAGCGTGTAGATCCGGCTGTACAAAGTCAATCCGCTGGAAACAGGAAGTGTTCTGTAGCTGAGAACGAGAGGAGCTGAACAGCAAAATGAGTAACAAAAGAGTCAGGTACTTTGTTCAGGATAGCGATGAAGGCAACAAGTAGCCTAATAGGTAAAAAGGCTTGAGGCTCAATATCTGTCAGCTGGAGTGGAGGAGTGTATCCTTTAACCTGTGCCAAACAAAATAATCAAGCAAAGAGGATAGCAGGAAGTGCACTTATAAAGCAAAAGAAGGTGGGGCTGAATTAAAGGGGACATTACAGACCCCCCCCTTCAGGGCATCATCACCGAGGATGCATTGGGTTTCTGAGGGTAACGTCTATGAAAAAGAGCAACAAGACGTGGAGCATGGACCAGAGAGTGCAACAACCAAGAGTCCTCCTCCTGCCCATACCCCTTCCATCGAACCAAATACTGCAGTCTCCCACGATGTATACGTGAGTCGAGGACGCTATCAACTTCATATTCCTCATGGTCCTCGACAGTAACAGGTGGTGGAGGAACACTTAAGCGCGGAAATTCTTCACTGGTTCTGTAGGGTTTGAGCAACGATATATGAAAAGAAGGATGAATCTTGTATTTCTCTGGCAGGTCCAACACAACAGTTGTTGGGTTGAGAATACGTAGAATACGGAATGGTCCGATGAATTGACTACCCAATTTCTTAGAAGGTATAACAAGTTTAAGAAATTTGGTGGAAAGCCACACTTGGTCGCCTACTTTATAATCAGGACCTGGACGATGTCTCGTGTTATAGTAGTGTTGTTGATCAGTCTTGGCTTTGTGTAAGTGAACTTTCAGTAGTTGTAGGGCATCCTGTAGATTGGCTAAGTAAGAAGTGACAGATGGTGATGCAGAATCTATTTTAGGCAGTCGGATGGTTTGAGGGTGATAACCATAAGTGGCATAGAAAGGGGTCATCTTAGTTGAGGTCGATACAGAATTATTATAAGAGAATTCGGCTAAGGCCAAATGATGGAGCCAGTCATCCTGCTGGTGTGTAATGTAGCATCTAAGATATTGTTCAAGGATACCATTCACTCGCTCAGTGAGGCCATTAGTCTGGGGGTGATATGCCGTTGAAAGTCTAGGATGTATGTTTAACAGTTTGCAAATTTCCTTCCAGAAATGGGAGGTAAACTGAGAACCACGATCTGTTATAATGACATTTGGTATCCCATGTAGTTTTACAATTTGTTTTAGGAAGGTATCAGCAGTTTGGGAGGCTGTGGGTAAACTTTTTAAAGGTATAAAGTGAGCAAGTTTCGTCAAATGGTCGACGACTACCATGATTGTGTTGTGATTTTGTGATGGTGGAAGTTCCACTATAAAATCCATGGAAATTACAGTCCAGGGAATATCAGGAATAGGAAGAGGTGTGAGATAACCTATTGGTTTTTTCCTCTCGATTTTGTATCGTGCACATGTCTCACAAGATGTGACATAATCTTGTATAGTTTTACCCATATTTGGCCACCAGAAATTCCTTTGCATTAGTTCGGTTGTTTTGGTTATACCTAAATGACCAGACAGAGGATGATCATGATAATGATGTAGGATTCTGGATCTTAATTGTTTTGGTATGTACAATTTCTGATTCATTGTGAGAAGACCGTTTGGTTCTTTGTGCAATTGAAATTGTGTAGGCAGCCTGTCACTTTCTAAAGCCTCTAAAATATCAACTTCAAGATTGTTTAGAGTTCCGATTATTTTATGAGAAGGTATCATTTGTAAAGTGTCGTCTGTGTGTGGTCTGTTATCTGACAGTCGAGAAAGGGCATCAGCTTTGAGGTTTAGTTTGCCTGGTCTGTATGTTATTAAAAAATTAAATCTATCAAAAAAAAGTGACCAACGCACTTGACGGGAAGATAATGTCTTATTCTGTCTTAAATATTGAAGGTTTTTATGATCAGTGTAGATAATGAAAGCTTTGTCAGTGCCTTCCAAGATATGCCTCCAGACCTCCAGTGCACATTTTATTGCCAGCAACTCCTTGTCACCTACTGAATAATTAACTTCAGCGGGTAACAACGTTCTGGAATAAAAGGCAATGGGGTGAGTAGGATGTTTCTCATCAGATCTTTGGGATAAAACTGCACCCAAGCCCGTGTCTGAGGCATCCACCTCCAGAATGAACTGACAAGTATGATCTGGTAAACTTAAAATTGGAGCGGTAGTAAAACAGTCTTTTAGTAAGTTAAAGGTTTGATCAGCATCTGGGGTCCACCGAAATGGAACTGCCTTTCTGGTTAGATTTGTGAGTGGTTTCACAATAGTAGAAAAGTTGTATATGAATCTACGATAAAAATTAGCGAACCCTAAAAATCTCTGTAGAGATTTCAAGTTAGTGGGTTTGGGCCAGTTCTTAATTGCCATCACTTTTTCGGGATCCATCTGTACTTTGTCAGGGGAGATAATATAACCTAAAAATTTTATTTCATGTACATGAAATAAACATTTTTCTGCCTTTGCAAATAATTTATGTTCACGAAGTCTTGTTAAGACCCACCTGACATGTTTTATGTGTTCCTGTGTATCTCTAGAATAAACCAAAATGTCATCGAGATAGATGATAACACACACATCAATTAGATCTTTGAAAATGTCATTTATAAAGTGTTGAAATGTGCCAGGGGCATTGCACAGCCCAAATGGCATAACCTTATACTCAAAGAGTCCGTACCTCGTTCTAAAAGCTGTCTTCCACTCATCCCCCTCCTTGATTCTTATTAAGTTATAGGCCCCCTTCAAATCCAATTTAGTAAAAATGGTGGCGCCATTTAAGCGTTCTAGGAGTTCGGGGATGAGTGGCAGAGGGTAACGGTTCTTTATGGTAATTGAGTTCAAGGCCCGATAATCGATGATTGGTCTTAGTGACTGATCCTTATTAGTAACAAAAAACATGCCTGCAGCTGCAGGTGAGACAGAGGGTACTATAAAGCCTTTTCTCAAGTTGTCATCTAAGTATTCCCTTAAATGTTGCAACTCCTTCTGTGAAAGTGGATAAATTTTCCCGTATGGGATTTGGGAACCAGGGATTAAATCTATGGGGCAATCGTATACCCTATGAGGAGGCAAGACCTCAGCCTCTTTTAGATCAAAGACATCAGTTAAATCATGGTATTCAGCAGGAATAGCTATGTCTACTGCTCCAAGTAACTGATAGGGGAAACAAGTGGTTTTGCAGTAATGGGAATCAAATAAAATATTAGGTTTCACCCAATTTATACTCGGGTTATGTTTTTTCAACCATGTATATCCCATAATAATAGGATGTAAAGAGTTTGGTATTACATCGAAACTGAGATATTCAGTGTGACCATGATCTGTAGCAACTAACAAAGGTATGGTGTGCTGTGTGATGGGTCCGTTATGTATGAAGGAACCATCAATAACTTTTATAAACACAGGTGTATGCTTATCAACACAAGGTATTTTATTTACAGAAACAAACTTAGAATCTATGAAACAATCATAAGCCCCGGAGTCAATTATTGCGTCAGTCTTGATTTGTTGGAGATCCCACTGCAAAGACAGAGATAATGTGAATGATTGGTGGTCTACACTTAATTTAGGTGTGGCAGAATTTATACTAGTCAGCTTACCCTTCTTTTGTCGGTTTAAAATTGGACAGGATGAAACTGAATGATCCTTATTCGCACAATAAAGACAGAGATTAGACATGCGTCGTCTCATTTTTTCCTCAGCTGATAGAGGACCTTTAATGGCACCTATCTCCATGGGTGTTTGTTGGTGATTATGTTTTTCAGTAGTGGGGAACAATAACCTTCTAGGGGGTGTGTCTGTTGATAATTTTTCAGAGCGTCTCTCCCTAAACCTACGGTCTAAAGTGGTTGCTAGTTTCATTAATCCTTGCAATGTATCAGGCATCTCCAGCCTTGAAAGTTCATCTTTAAGTGTGTCATTAAGTCCCAATCTAAACTGATTTTTTAGGGAAATGTTATTCCATTGGGAGTCAGTTGCCCACATTTGAAAATCAGTTATAAACTCCTCAACAGGACGTTTACCCTGTTTAAGTGCTCTGAGTTTAGTTTCTGCTTGAATCTGGGTATTACTATCCTCATATAAAGCTGCCATGGAAAGAAAGAATTGATCAATGGACTCCAAAATAGGATTATTTGACTCAAATAGTCTGTTTGCCCATGACCTGGGTTCGGCAGTTAAATAAGATATGGCTGTGCAGACTTTTATTTTATCAGAACAATAGGTCCTGGGTTTCATGGTGAATAGAAGATAACAGGCATTTTTAAAGTCTCTGAATTCATTTCTTTTCCCTGAAAATAAAGCTGGTGGATTTACCTGTGGCTCTGGAGGCTCAGGGTTTTTTGGTGCAACTATGTCTTTAACCAAATTCTTTAAGGCTTTGTTCTCGGTTTGCAAATCTGTAAGTGCTCTTGCCAGATATTCAACTTTTTGATTAAGAGTATCAATTTCAGTTTTCACAGTTTGGGGATCCATTACTATTAGCAGCTATATTTTAATTTTTTTTTTTTTTTTTTTTTTTTTTTTTTTTTTTTTTTTTTTTTTAGGCTTGATTATTATGTTATAACTACAATATTTAAATGTTGTGTAGCTGTAATAGCGGAACAACCACAGGAAAGACTTAGCCTGCAGTGTCAGTATTAATACAGCACTTTAATAGTAATGGATGATTCCCAGCAGCGGTGTAAGAGTGAAACTGAGTGTTTGCAAAGTAATACAGCAGGTAGAGGTTAGGATAACTGCTGATATAAGTATAAATGATACTATGCAAAAATATACGGCTGATATGTTCTTAGTACTTTGATTGTTGCAAAGCATAAGATATGGTTAGAATGCAGACTGGAGATTTAAGCAGCAAATGATAGAAAACAGGTTATCCAATAGATAAGCAAAGTATTGCAAGCAAGGAATGGCAGACAAATAACAATTAGCAGTTCAATACAGATTGAGATATACTTGCAAGTACTAGCAGCTGTAGTAGAATGAATCCGGTGGTTGGTGTATGTTAACACGATGAGAAGGGAGCAGTAGCAGTGTCCGTGAAAGCTACTGGAAGGTGTGAGCGTGGACAGCGTGTAGATCCGGCTGTACAAAGTCAATCCGCTGGAAACAGGAAGTGTTCTGTAGCTGAGAACGAGAGGAGCTGAACAGCAAAATGAGTAACAAAAGAGTCAGGTACTTTGTTCAGGATAGCGATGAAGGCAACAAGTAGCCTAATAGGTAAAAAGGCTTGAGGCTCAATATCTGTCAGCTGGAGTGGAGGAGTGTATCCTTTAACCTGTGCCAAACAAAATAATCAAGCAAAGAGGATAGCAGGAAGTGCACTTATAAAGCAAAAGAAGGTGGGGCTGAATTAAAGGGGACATTACAATCAGCACCGTAGACACCGTAACTACTGCGTAGCCACCATAAGTAATGCAGACTCTACGAACCACCGCTGCTGGGCTGGTATCTCGCCATCTGCTCTGCGCCCTGGACCTACGACCAGGCTCCAGTAGGATCAGGAACAAGAGCTCTTACAAGAGCTCAGTAGCTAAGGGAGTATGAAGAGCATAGCAATCCCTGTAGTGATTATAGCTGTCCCCTACAAACATGAGTCAAGGCTGCAAGTTAGAGGGTCAGAAAAGGTCTGATGTGCTGGAACACACAGCCTGCTTTTTATTGAGGTTCCATGCAAAAAAAGGACACTCTCAGGGGGAGGTATAAAATCCCCAATCACACATTTGATACATTTAGATAGAGAGACAACGCCCTTTGACAGGCCACAACATTACTTCAGCAGATAACAAGTTACACACAAGAAAACAATGCAGTCCATCTTATCAAATATCAGGCTGACTCTGGAGGTGATTAGACAATGGGAATGTTTATCACTAAACTTAATTAGAGCTGATGCCAGCAAACTTGCATTTAGAAAGTAGCTTCTTGAAGCTGAACAAAGTTAACTCTTTAGTTCTGACCGAAGGGTCTGTCACATAGCACTTAATGGCACACAATGAAAACTAATGCTTTTGTAACAGTGCTCCCTTTCTGTGGAACACTCTGCCTGTGTGGTACTTGGTTCAGTAAGCCCTATTTACTGAACCAAGTGGGAGAAAGCCAGGGACAAGTTATTTTACAGGTCTGGGGACATAGTCTTAAAGGGGCATTGTGCACCAAAGTCACAATATGTCCCCAGATGGTTCTTAAAGGGCCATACACACCCAATAAAAGTTAATACGTTTTCCAGGGGCACAATCTTCCAGGGGCCATAGTCATGAGGAAGGAGGCTGGCAAATAGGCTTCTCCACAATCCAGGGAAGCAGGGCAATTTTCCATTTAAAGGGCCAGTTACAAATAGCATTTTGTAACACTACCTATCTAATGGTGGCATTACCTGGCTGGTTTTACTGGCTGCCTGATTACATTTTATATATATATATATATATATATATATATATATATATATAGATACATAAACTCAGTGTCAGAATCCGCCCTCCAAGGTCAGCCACCTGTACTTGCACTCCAATATTATAGCAAACAAACCAGCAGTGACGTCTCAAGCTTTTTCAAAAAAGGATAAATTTAATTAACGTTTCGGGGATATATTCTCCCCTTCTTCAGAACAACAAAACAGTGTACATTTTACTCTTTAATAGTGTCACACAATTACACACATTGTCAGCTCAAAATCATCAAACCGGAAGTAGAATATCTAACCACTTCCGCTCTGGGGTTACGACTTATCTAAACATAACAAAAGACAAAATGTAATAACTTAATAAACTCCTCAAATACACACTTCTCAATCTGTAAACTGTACATAGGCAATTCAATACCTTTGAATGTGTGACATTGAACGGACCGGTTACTATCCGGTGTACATGAAGTTACATCATAATGTAAAACAAGAAGTTGGGCTTTGGAACTAGCCCTCTGTGTCTTCTAAGTCACAGGGGATAGACCGGAATAGGGGCATTATGGAATATATATATATATATATATATATATATATATAGATCCCACTGACACCAATGCATTTTTTATATAATTAACCCACTGAACACTAATGTATTTATATATATATATATATATATATATATATATATATATATATATATATATATATATATATATAAATCCAAAAGAATTAAGGAATAGCGCAAAAACAGTCCAAAGACACCTGCTCTTAAAAAGTGTAAAAATTTTAATATAATCCAAGATAAAAAGACATCGTAGTACAAAAATAAGAGTTAAAAAGTAACTAAGTGTGTACAGAGACACCTGTCTGCAAACATGTTTCGTGCCTCAGCACTTGTTCACTGCATATAGACACACCTGTGCACACCTTCTATTTAAAGGGGAAGAGAGAAATATGCTAGCACCTATTCTTAAAGTTATACCATACTATAAAAGTACCTAAAGGAGAAACAACTAAATATATAAAGGGACATATTGTGATAAAATTAGCTTATTTCCTAACCTGCACTGCCTACTTAATTTGAAACCTAGTGTTCACACTTATTAAAAAAAAATTAAATTCTAAATTTTCTATTAAGTTTTGAAGATTTCAAATCTGTAGATATTTAAGTTTGCCTTATATTAATGAGTTTCTTTATATGCTGTTGTTAAGAGGCGACAATTAAGAGAGCATATGGAGAGATTATATCACCTGAACTTTTAACTAATTTATAAGGAACAAAGTATAAACTGTGAAAAATCACAGAATATGAGATGGAAACTAAGATCAATTAGAAGAAACAAATATGTTTTAAATAAATGTGTCCAGATTCCTTCTCATATTGAGACCATATGGACTACTGGTTTTGAGAGAAAACATCCAATAGATTTATCTTTTATTTAGTTTGTTTTCCCTGTCACCGCCTCTTTTCCAGCAAGGGACATGATCAATGCCCTGTATAGCTAGTTTAGACACATCAGAGTTATGTTGTTCTCTAAAATGTCTTGCGGCAGGAGTGTCACATTCCTCATCTTCTATAGATCTCAGATGTTGTAAGAACCTATCTTTTAGGGACCTTTTTGTTGTTCCTGTATATTGTTTCCCACAAAGAAGGCAAGTTAATAAATACACTACATGAGTAGTGGAGCAATTAATAATTTTTTTTATAGTATGTTCCATTTTTGTAGTGGTAGAAGTAAATTTAGGTCCCTCTGTAACATGTTGACATGTTTTACAGATGGGGCGACGACATTTATTAAAACCTAATCTCTTTTTAAGCCAGGTGCCAGTAGGCTTAATAGGAAGATCTGAAGGAGATAACACATTAGCAATAGTTTTTCCTCTTCTGGCTACAAAATCACCGCCTTGGCTTAGTATATCCACTATAATTGGGTCAGTTTGTAAGATTTGCATGGATTCCCTGATTATATTGCAGACTTTATAATAGTCCTTGCTGCAAGTTGTTATAAATTTCAGCTTATTGTGTTTTGATTTTTTATTTTTGTTATATTTATATTTCAGCAGATTGTCTCTTGGGATTTGTTCAACTTCATCTTTTATTTGGTTCAATAATTCTGATTCATATCCCCTTTTTCACAATCTTTCTGAAATGATAGAATCTTGTAGCCCGAATGTATTCCCCTTTGGGGATCCCTTTGATCACATGTTTGGGATGACAGGAATTAAATTCCAAAGTGGTGTTTCCTGCTGTAGCTTTTCTAAAAAGAGAAGTTTTAATTATTTCACAGTCACTGTCTCCTGTGATTTCTAAGTCCAGGAATTTTACAGAATTTGCATTGACTTCTCCTGTAAATTGAATACCACATTCATTTGAATTAAGATATTTGCAAAGCTGTTCAACTTCACCATCACTGCCATCGACGATGAAAAACAAATCGTTGATGTAGCAATAGTATTGGATGATTTTATCCTTGAATGGATTGCCATTCACAAAGACGTGGGACAGCTCCCACCATGCCATGAAAAGATTGGCATAGGATGGGGCAAACTTTGCCCCCATCGCTGTCCCACACCTTTGCAGATAGCAATCCCGTCCAAACATGAAAAAATTATGTGTTAATAAGTATTCGATGGCTGATAGGAGAAAATGCTTGACATTTGGTTCGAATTTTCCGTATAGGTCAAGCATATAATCCATTGCAGCCATCCCTTTTTCGTGTGAAATGGATGTGTATAAAGATGTTACATCCACTACACAGAATTTGTAAGTATTTTTCCAGGGAACACTTTGCAATTTATTCAATAAATCAGTGGTATCCTGTAGATAACTGGGGATTTGTCTCACTAATGGCTGCAAGAAAATGTCCACAAGTTCAGAAAGGGGTTCATTCAGGGAACCTATTCCCGCAATGATGGGGCGCCCAGGGGTTTTTTCATAATTTTTGTGAATTTTAGGAAACATGTGGAAAACAGGTGTAACAGGAAATTTAGGTATTAGATCCTCAAGGTCTGTGATTTTAACTACATTGTTATTTTTAGCTATTTTCACTATATTTGCTAATTCCTTCTTCCTGATTGTTATATCAGTGTTTTTTTTGCTTTTTTCTAGATCTTGAATGGCCTGTCTCTGTTATATATATTTATATATTTAGATCCCACTAACACCAATGCATATAAACATAATGAGAAAGAAAGAAACTGCTGCCAGACAAAGTGGATGTCTATAATGTTCAATTTATTTAACTACAGTCAAGGGATATCACAGGCTGGAACACCTGACATGTTTCGCGCTGGCGTACCTGGGCTTCATCAGAGTTCTCCAGGTCTCTTAGGTTGAAAGAACATTTTGGAATCCAGACAGGGGAACGCAAGAGATTCAGGGGAAAAAGTATGTATTATCCAACCAGCAATAATGTCTCAGTCAAAACATTTTCTAAGCTATTACTGCAAGAGACCATTCTCGAGCACAGCTGTCAAAGGATATAGAAACAATCTCACACATAATGAGAGGAGGGCTCTTAAGCAACTTCAAGAGGATCATTTGATAATACTTAGTGAAACGGATAAAGGGGGAGCAGTAGTGCTACTGGATTATGCTGATTACAAAAAAGAGGTGATGAAACAACTTCAAGATACAGAAACCTATAAACCTCTGAGAGGGGATCCCACAAAAAGCTTCAAACGGTCATTGGATGACTTGATAAAGATTAAGTACACTAATAACTATATTGATAAATATACAAGTACATACATGACCACAGATTTTGTAATATATATGCTTCCTAAAGTCCACAAAAGCCTACAAGCACCACCTGGGAAACCTATAGTCTCTGCTATAGGCTCCCTATTACAACCTATTGCAACGTACATGGGCTATATATTGCAACCACTTGTTCACAATATTCAATATTTCCTATTAGATTCCTCTACTATGATCAAGAGCCTCCTAGAACTACTGCCTGTGGGAAAATAAACTATACTGGTAACACTTGATGTGACCCATTGGGAGGGGATTGCAGCTGTAAGACATCAGGGCCACCCATTGAAGCCATACTGGACATGTTCAGGATGTGTTTAGAACTAAACTATTTCAGGTTTGAGAGAGATTTCTATTTGCAGATAGCAGGGACAGCGATCGGGTTGAATGTGGCCCCATTGTATGCTAATCTGTTTATGGCAGAATTGGAAACAGAGGGCACCGATTTGTTCAAAGATACCAGAAAACACCTGTTTAAAAAGGTATATGGATGATCTGTTCCTCCTTTGGGAAGAGACAGAGACATACCTTAATACCTGGTTTGAAGAATTGAACATGGTACACCATGTCCAGATGATATACGACAAAGAATCAGTTGAATTTTTAGATCTTAGGATCTTTAAGAAAGATAACCATCTGGTACCACTCTGTACAGTAAACCTACAGACAAAAACTCTATCCTCTTTGCTGCTAGTTGCCACCCGCCGAGCCTAAAAATGGCCCTTCCTACTTCACAATTTAGGACGGTAGCTCGTAATAATACAGATGAAAGTCTCAATATTAAACAGCTGATAGAGATGGAATCCAAATTCAGACAGAGAGGTTACCATAAAGACATACTGAGAAGAGGTAGGGAACTCTCTGAAGGATACACGCAACAAGAACTACTCAATGAGACTAAGGAACCCAAACAAGAGAACAGAATAACATTTACTACAACGTTTACACAGGGTAAACACAAAATTGCAGATACCCTACAACAAAACTGGCCTCTCTTGGTCTCTGACAATAACCTACCTCTGAAGGATATACAGCCACCAAGGATAGGCTATTGCAGGGCTTTATCCCTTTGGGATCATGTCATCAAAAATGACCCTAGAAATTGCCATATCTCTGAGACTTGGCAAAAAAAAAAAAATCTGGATGCTTTCAGTGCTTGGGTTGCCCTACCTGTGGGGGACTTACCACTGGGAATAATTAGTCATCCATCCCTACGCAACGAAGAAATTTGAAATAAAGCACAGGGTCACCTGCACAACTAAGTTTGTGATTTATCTGCTTCAATGTGTGTGTGGCTTGTTTTACATTGGAAAGACAGTGGATGATCTTAAAACTAGAATGGCCAACCATTGATCGGCCAAATGAGCTGCTATAGACAAAGGGTCTTCCGACCAACCAGTGGGCAGACACTTTGCTGTTGCTAAACACAGTGTTTAATAATCGACCATACCCCACCATTACCAAGAGGGGATAATAGAGCCAAGTTGCTACTCCAAAGGGAATCAAGGTGGATTTACACATTGGGCACTATGACTCCTCGAGGCCTGAATGTTCACCTGGACTTGCACTGCTGTCTTTAAAAATGGCATATATTTATTGAAAATAGACCCTAGCAATAAGTATAGGATATTGTTGGCCCATGATTTATCTTAGATTTATTGTAGCGTACTGCTCTTCAGCCGTTCTGTTTTCTTTATCTTAGTCCCCCTCATAAGTAAGATTGTAGTAGGATTATTAGTTGCTGTAACTATATTTGTAACCTGACACATACATAGAGTTTAGAATAGACTCGCATTTTGAAGGCTTGATAGCGTTGTAGCCTTAGGTATCTTGTAGCCTCTTTTATGTAATTGCATGACATAATAGGAACTTATACATAGCCGTTTATTAGCAATTTATTATAAAACTCTAGCTCCTCTGTAAGGTCATTAGATCTATGATGCTTTTATAACGCTGCATATTTCACTCCTTGCAGTTTGCATTTGTTTTAAATTTTTATGCACAGATGCTTCTGGTATGGCGTCCGGTTGCCATGGATATGGAGATAGTGACACGTTAGTCATGTGACGTGGGCAACTTTCGGGATGCTTCCAGGAACGCCATAATGGTGGAGGGTTCTCATGGATAAGAAGGGTGAGTGTTTGTCATTTTTGTAACTTGTTTTGAAAATGGAGGTGACCCCGAAACGTTAACGAATAAAGTGTTTATTATGTTGTAAGACCTGTTGAGTGCCTTCCAAATCCTTGGAGCTTTATATGTACACTTTGAAATGCATACTGGGAATCACAGGCTGAATTGCCTTATATTTACATACCAGGAGTGCTTATACCATCTTGGACTACTATATATATATATATATATATATATATATATATATATATATATATATATGTATATATACCTTTTTGTGATTTAAACAAGATGGGTGCAGTCCACAGAGGGGTATAGTAACTAACATATGATATCCTCCTGCATCTCTTTTTTTGTCAAAACCAGATGCCACCGAAATCGGAAGTGGAACCATCAAAACATCCGGTCATTTCCGGTTCCAGTTGGAGGATATTCCGGTTCCATGAATACCACAATTCAGGTTCCGGTGTTAGATAAACATAGCGGAGGTCTCGAGGAAACTGAGACAACTAACTACAATTAAAAAACAGGTAGTTTGTTATATGGTAAACCAAAAAACTTAAATGATACTACACAATAGATATTATAATGAGGACAACGTAATAGACCCTCATTCTTATTTTCCAAATAACCTGGAAGCAAAAATCAGTAAATTTGATTTCCAGTTCCGGGTCAAATGTAAGAAATTTGGTGCCAATTAGGAGCGCAGCCATTGGCCATTGGAGGTATTTAAGGAGCACTCTCACCAAACCATAACATAGTCTTGAGAAAGGCCCATCCATAGGGCCGAAACGCATTGACACATTTATGGTGAGCTCTTTTCCAATCATTTAACTTTGAATTTTAGCTATATTGCACTATGTACTGTTTTTACTTATAGGTAAACAGGATATGGATATTTGAGGAAACCTTCGGATATTTGTTGATTCTTCACCACGCACAACTCACACAGATATACTTAGAATATACCATCAAGTGGTTTTTAGGATAAACTCGATTTTTCTTATAACTTGGATGATAACAGAACTTTGGAATATAATGTTTTTCATCACTTTTTATTATATTTGACCACGTGTCACTTTTTCACTTTTTCACATTTTTTCACTTTTTTTTGTGACATTATTTTGCATTTTTTCATATTTTTATATTTTATATTTTTATATTTTATATTTTTATACAATTTTACACATTCACAGGATCCCACCCATTTCACTTCATTATTTGGGACTCTTATCATCTACTTTTTTCATTTATTACATATTTTTATTCACTGTTTTCACTTTTGATACTTCTATGGACTAATCATCCAATCAATTTGATATCAATTTGACTTCTTTTATACATACATCCTTATATGTCCATTTTTTACATTTTTACCAATGTTTGTACCGCTAATCTTGCTTTTACATTTTGTATTTTAAATTATTTGTATTCTATATCATGGATCCATGAATTTTAGCATTGAATTTTAGCATTGTATTTTTTAGGATTTACTATACTATATTGTTTAGATCTGCTTTACGTATATTGCACAATCATTGCCTATTAAATATTACCAATTTATTCATTTAATTTATCTATCTCTGCCTGCTTTGGCGCTCCTTGAACATTTATTTACAACATTGTTTCCCCACTAAGGGTCAGCTAAGGACCCTTTTGTTTTCTGAGGAGCTGTAGATAGTTATCATAGTCTAGCGCTGATAGACATTTTTTCTATTCTATTGTTATTCCTTAGCATCTCATTAGCAGCAACAGACTTACTCTAATCGATCTTCTATAGTCACTATTATATACAGACCTTTGTGCTACGTGTGCTATTAAATTTAGAAATCTAGAACTCTATACATGAATTCCTATACACATTTCTTCATCATGATGAATATTACTAGCTCTATGAGACAGGATATTATCTTAGACGTTGATGTTTCCACACACAATCACAACTCCAATAGTACAAACACAATAGACTACTCATCTATTTTAAAAAATTTAGAGAAATCACTGATACAGGAGGTAAAATATAAGTCTGAAATTACTTTTTTTAAGAAAGTGTCTAGAATTGAACATAATCCCGAAATGGCTAATTATTAGAAAGGAGTGTGCTTTCCAATCAGAGGATCCAGAGTTTATAGCCAAATGGTCAGAAACTCTAGTAGATGCCTCTAGAAAACTCGTGCAGGTCATCATTGAACACAGAGAGGCTATACTGAAACAAATAGATATTAACATCAAAAATAATGAAGATGAGCTAATAGGTCCAGATGGACTACTTTTAGAAACCAAAGAAATCTTAGACAGAAAAGAGAATCTAAATAAGAAAATCACTAAGATTAGGGATGATATTATTAGTAAAAAATCTAGAAAACTAAATAAAGAATTGGAGCTTATTAAAAATATAGCACCAATTGAAAATGAAAATATAACACAAGAAATGCAAGAGACAGCAAATCCCCCACCAGATAGGACTGAGGATAGACAAATAGATAATGGAGGAGAATGGACGAGAGTAACACACAAAAGAAATAGACCGAATTCTAATAATCAACAAAATTTTATGGGTCATTTCAACTCTAGACTAGATCCACATCACTATGATCATACATCTAATTATGATAACCATAGGTGGGTACCAGAGAGACAAAATCAAGGGTTCTATAACAGAAATGAATATAGAGCCCAAGGGAGAAGGTATAACCCCAGACAGAGAGACACATGGGACGATGATAGAAGATATGATACATATCATACTCCAAATTTCAGGACCTATCATAACCACAACCAAGTCCCATATACACCAAACCATAGATACAATGAACCTAGGAACCCGAGAGGTGATTTTTCTCCTGCCTTTGATAAAAGATGTACACCTAGACACCTGAACCACCCATGAAGGGATAATAGATATCATCTGAATATTGATGATGATACACACACTCCATGGAGAGAAAACAGACCATACCAAAGATCTAACCAAGGTTACCATAACCAACACAGAGGGGGAGATTACACAAACAGACATTTCCAGAACCCAAATAAGTAACAACAAATGAACACTAGGTATATAGCCAACAATGATGACCAGTATTCTTTTCACAATAGAAACAGGAACTATAACACAAGTAATACAGATATGAATCAAAAGAGGAATGAAGACCTAAGGGCTACTACCTCGAGATACCCCACCGGCTCTTCATCACATTTTTTAGGGTCAAGCCACATGACCACCAAGGAATTGGACATGACATCAACGAAAAGGAAAAATCCCGGGACAGAAGAATTCCATATCCCAACGGAGAAAAGAAAACCCATAGAGGAAAAAGAGGAGGGAGGAGAATTAATAAAGCCAAGAAAGAAATTGAACCAGCTCTAGAAACTGGCGCGAAGGGTATATACAACCTCATCACAACAACACTTAGAGAGAAAGAAAATTCTATTCTGAGTTATGGACTGTCCATTGCTCCATCTAAGAGTTTAAATAAAATCAGCACATTTATCCATGCCAAAGAATTTGTGAGGAAACTCACATTGAAAAGATACTTCTTGAAAACACCATCAGAATCCAACTCACAAGCATTTGGTAACAACTATAGAATGAATACGGATCCATATCTACATACAGATCTGAGACCAAGATCTACTTTCATTCCTATTGCAAGCAAGGACAATGCCATAGAGACATTTGAAACAATGATCTGTAATGAAATCAGAGACATCAATCCTAACAGACTAAAAAAACATAAACATAACCTCTCTAAAACACAATTAGAAACCATTAAAACTCTAGAAAGGAACCACAGTCTTGTCATAAAACCAGCGGACAAAGGGGGTGGGATTGTTATCCTCAATAAAGAGGACTATGATCTCGAATGTGAAAGAATTCGACACCTACGAAACACTCAGAAACAATCCCGTTGAGGCTTTCAAAAGAGAGTTGGATGTTATCCTGGGTGACGCCAAGTGTAAAGGCATATTAAATGACAAGGAGTATATGTATCTGGGGTAAAGTATCCAATTACCCCAGTTTTCTATTACTTACCTAAGATACATAAGTCTCTCACCAACCCCCCAGGGAGACCGATTATCTCTGGTATCGGCTCCCTGTCAGAATATGTCGATAAAAATCTACAAAAATATGTGACTTTGTTACCCTCGTATTTGAGAGATTCCACCCAGGTCCTCAATATTCTAGGGGATATTTAATGGGCAGAGAATTACATACTCGTAACATGCAACGTAACTTCTCTGTATTCGAGCATACCACATGAGGGTGGTCTAGAAGCCACAAAATTCTTGTGGCAAAAGGTTCCTAGAAAGAGGATATGAGGAGAACAGACTTAATACTCAAATAAAAAAGTAAGAGATACAGACCGTAAAGACCTTTTAAAATATAAGTACAAAAATAAGAAGAGCTTATTCGAAGGAGATGTTCTGGAAGTCCCATTCATTACCGAGTATACAGAAAATAGGCATTTAATTGAGAAAATCATAGAAAAACAATGGCCTTTGCTCAAAGATGATGAGATAATTGGCGAGAAACTAATGACAAAACAGATTCTTTTACCGAAAAAACACTTTTTTTCAAAATGAGCGCTAGTTACATTGGAACCCTGATATCTGTCAGGAATACCTGAATATCCCTTGACATGTATATATATTTTTTTTTAAAAGACATCCCAAAGTATTGATCTAGGCCCATTTTGGTATATTTAATGCCACCATTTCACCGCCAAATGCGATCAAATAAAAAATGTTTTTTCACTTTTTCACAAACTTTAGGTTTCTCACAGAAATTATTTACAAACAACTTATGCAATTATGGCATAAATGGTTGTAAATGCTTCTCTGGGATCCCCTTTGTTCAGAAATAGCAGACTTATATGGCTTTGGCGTTGCTTTTTCGTAATTAGAAGGCTGCTAAATGCCATTGCGCACCACACGTGTTTTATGCCCAGCAGTGAAGGGGTTAATTAGGGAGCATGTAGGGAGCTTGTAGAGTTAATTTTAGCTTAAGTGTAGTGTAGTAGACAACCCAAAGTATTGATTTAGGCCCATTTTGGTATATTTCATGCAACCATTTCACCGCCAAATGCGATCAAATAAAAAAAAATTGTTCACTTTTTCACAAACTTTAAATTTCTCACAGAAATTATTTACAAACAACTTATGCAATTATGGCATAAATGGTTGTAAATGCTTCTCTAGGATCCCCTTTGTTCAGAAATAGCAGACTTATATGGCTTTGGCGTTGCTTTTTGGTAATTAGAAGGCTGCTAAATGCCACTGCGCACCACACGTGTTTTATGCCAAGCAGTGAAGGGGTTAATTAGGGAGCATGTAGGTAGCTTGTAGAGTTAATTTTAGCTTAAGTGTAGTGTAGTAGACAACCCAAAGTATTGATCTTGGCCCATTTTGGTATATTTCATGCTACCATTTAACCGCCAAATGCGATCAAATAAAAAAAAATTGTTCACTTTTTCACAAACTTTAGGTTTCTCACAGAAATTATTTACAAACAACTTATGCAATTATGGCATAAATGGTTGTAAATGCTTCTCTGGGATCTCCTTTGTTCAGAAATAGCAGACTTATATGGCTTTGGCGTTGCTTTTTGGTAATTAGAAGGCTGCTAAATGCCACTGCGCACCACACGTGTTTTATGCCCAGCAGTGAAGGGGTTAAATAGGGAGCATGTAGGGAGCTTGTAGAGTTAATTTTAGCTTAAGTGTAGTGTAGTAGACAACCCAAAGTATTGATCTAGGCCCATTTTGGTATATTTAATGCCACCATTTCACCGCCAAATGCGATCAAATAAAAAAAAATGTTCACTTTTTCACAAACTTTAGGTTTCTCACAGAAATTATTTACAAACAACTTATGCAATTATGGCATAAATGATTGTAAATGCTTCTCTAGGATCCCCTTTGTTCAGAAATAGCAGACTTATATGACTTTGGCATTGCTTTTTGGTAATTAGAAGGCTGCTAAATGCCACTGCGCATCACACGTGTTTTATGCCCAGCAGTGAAGGGGTTAATTAGGGAGCATGTAGGGAGCTTGTAGAGTTAATTTTAGCTTAAGTGTAGTGTAGTAGACAACCCAAAGTATTGATCTAGGCCCATTTTGGTATATTTAATGTCACCATTTCACCGCCAAATGCGATCAAATTTAAAAAAACATATTTTTTCGCAATTTTAGGTTTCTCACTGAAATTATTTACAAATAGCTTGTTATTTATTATGGCACAAATGGTTGTAAATGCTTCTCTGGGATCCCCTTTGTTCAGAAATAGCAGACATATATGACTTTGGCGTTGCTTTCTGGTAATTAGAAGGCCGCTAAATGCTGCTGCGCATCACACGTGTATTATGGCTAGCAGTGAAGGGTTAATTAGGTAGTTTGTAGGGAGCTTGCAGGGTTAATTTTAGCTTTAGTGTAGAGATCAGCCTCCCACCTGACACATCAGACCCCCTGATCCCTCCCAAACAGCTCCCTTCCCTCCCCCACCCCACAATTGTCCCCGCCATCTTAAGTACTGGCAGAAAGTCTGCCAGTACTAAAATAAAAGGTTTTTAAAAATGTTTTAATTTTTTTTAGCATATTTACATATGCTGTGGTGTAGCATCCCCCCTTAGCCCCCAACCTCCCTGATCCCCACCAAAACAGCTCTCTAACTCTCCTCATCTGTCTTATTGGCGACCATCTTGGGTACTGGCAGCTGTCTGCTATTATTTCACAGTCAAAAAAGTGTTGTTTTTTTTAAATGTACACTACTGTTACACCAGATATGAGTGGTGGCACTGGCCAAGTGGGCACAGTATACGCTGTGAGTCTGACACACACACTGACAGGCAGGCAACTGCGATTAGATTACACAGGGAAAAAAAAATGTTCTAGCCCTATAAAGGGCTTTTTGGGGTGCTGTCTTTACAGCAGAGATCAGATGAGTCATTCAGGACTGTAGTGGACACTGAATACACTAGCCTAGCTATATCGATTTCCCTATTAAATCAGCAGCAGCTACACTGTCCCTCCTCTCACTAAGAATGCAGCTTCCGAATGAATCTAAAATGGATGCTGTCCAGGAGGTGGGAGGGTCTGGGAGGGAGGGTCTGCTGCTGATTGGCTGGAATGTGTCTGCTGACTGTGAGGTACAGGGTCAAAGTTTACTCAATGATGACGAATAGGGGGCGGACTGAACATCACATATGTTCTCCCACCGCAGCGAACGCGAACATGCTATGTTCGCCGGGAACTATTTGCGACATCACTATATATATATTTTATATTTTTACATTTTATATCTCTATATTTTTATATATATTTATTGCAAGTTTGTATATTTGACCTAGGTCTTACACGTCCTGCACGATTGTTTATCTAGATATATTATCAGGTCTGATCTACCGCTCTGAGGGATATTTACGTGTTCATTTATAAACATAAGATTTTTTTCGCATTGTATCGTTTTTATTGTATTGTTTTTGTTGTACTGTTTTTTACCATATTGTATTTTATCATAATGTCCTTTAACTATAATATTTTAAGCTCATTTTTAATAACAGTGTTTTTTACTAACCTGTTTATGTATGTATATATGCCCCTGCCTATGTACTGATCTATATCCCGCAACCAAGCTCGATATTAATTATCTTAGATGCCACCGGAATCAGAAGTGGAACCATCAAAACATCCGGTTAGACAAGACCGGAAGTGTTGCATAACTTCGTCATTTCCAGTTCCGGTTGGAGGATATTCCGGTTCCATGAATACCACAATTCCGGTTTCAGTGGTAGATAAACATAGTGGAGGTCTCGAGGAAACTGAGACAACTAACTACAATTAAAAAACAGGTAGTTTGTTATATGGTAAACCAAAAAACTTAAATGATACTACACAATAGATATTATAATGAGGACAACGTAATAGACCCTCATTCTTATTTTCCAAATAATCTGGAAGCAAAAATCAGTAAATTTGATTTCCAGTTCCGGGTCAAATGTAAGAAATTTTGGTGCCAATTAGGAGCGCAGCCATTGGCCATTAGAGGTGTTTAAGGAGCACTCTCACCAAACCATAGCATAGTCTTGAGAAAGGCCCATCCATAGGGCCGAAACGCGTTGACACATTTATGATGAGCTCTTTTCCAATTATTCAACTTTGAATATTAGCTATATTGCACTATGTACTGTTTTTACTTATAGGTAAACAGGATATGGATATTTGAGGAAACCTTTGGATATTTGTTGATTCTTCACCAAGCACAACTCACACAGATATACTTTGGAATATACCATCAAGTGGTTTTTAGGATTAACTCGATTTTTCTTATAACTTGGATAATAACAGAACTTTGGAATATAATGTTTTTCATCACTTTTTATTATATTTAACCACGTGTCACTTTTTCACTTTTTTATTGACATTATTTTGCATTTTTTCATATTTTTATATTTTATATTTTTATATTTTATATTTTTATACAATTTTACACATTCACAGGATCCCACCAATTTCACTTCATTATTTGGGACTCTTATCTACTTTTTTCATTTATTACATATTTTTATTCACTGTTTTCACTTTTGATACTTCTATGGACTAATCATCCACTCAATTTGATATCAATTTGACTTCTTTTATACATACATCCTTATATGTCAATTTTTTACATTTTTACCAGTGTTTGTACCACTAATCTTGCTTTTACATTTTGTATTTTAAATTATTTGTATTCTATATCATGGATCCATGAATTTTAGCATTGAATTTTAGAATTTTATTTTTTAGGATTTACTATACTATATTGTTTAGATCTGCTTTACGTATATTGCACAATCATTGCCTATTAAATATTACCCATTTATTCATTTAAATTATCTATCTCTGCCTGCTTTGGCGCTCCTTGCACATTTATTTACAACATTGTTTCCCCACTAAGGGTCAGCTAAGAACCCTTTTTTTTTCTGAGGAGCTGTAGATAGTTATCATAGTCTAGCGCTGATAGACATTTTTTCTAACATATGATATCCTCCTGCATCTCTTTTTTTGTCAAAACCATTTTCTCTCGCTGCGATACTAATACCTATGCTTCTAGTGCTACATCATATATCATACATCCTTGCTTATTTTGGCTTGATTGACTCTGTGAAAGTTGCCACATATCATGTCCCTGGTTATAGGGGAACTTGATACCTACAGAAAGACATTTCAGTCTATTTGCTATCTATAGACTTATTACATCATGTATGTCTACTGCTTTGGCTCTTTAGGTATCATTAGAATATACGCATAATTATTTTATACTGTATACTTCTTATGTGTTGTTGCATATAACATATGTAGTTATGCTATATCTAACATTCTAGCTTTGACGTTTGGTTGTCAAACTATTGATAAGCTTAAGATATAGGCGTCTATGCACAGGTGCAGTTACTCCAAATGTTCAGTTTTATTAAAACTTATTTAGGTCTGCATAAATAAGATTGAGAACTGCATCATGTGCTCAGTCAGCCACAATATCTATAACAGCACTACATATCTGGGTATAATTCTAGCAATACTATCGGCTAGATTACTAGTTGTGCATTAGGGTTAAAAAGCAGCATTAAGAGGTCCTAACGCTGCTTTTTTCCTAACGCTGGTATTAAGAGAGAACAAAAAGAATACACTGCGATCCTTAAAAGCACCAAACGCTTTAATAATCCATATAATTAAAAATGCAAAGTATTGAAAAAAGGCAACAGGGTTTAAAAGCAAAAAGTTAGACAGAACATTATAAGGAACCAGTCTGTCCTACATGTTTGGTCAATTCCTTAATCATGAACATGACCGGCTACCCCTACTTCCTGCCTATTATGCCTGAAAGTGTTTCCCTATTGGTTCCTCAGCTTGATATACTTAACCCCATCTTGTTTAACCTCTTGTTGTTTTACCATGGGCACTACCCCTGCAATATATTTCTAAATTCAAATTGAAATTCATAAATGCATTTGTACTATACTATATGCCTAGGCATATTTGAAACCTATATATGTAGGCAGTGACACAGCTAGCTAATGAAATTATACTTATTTAAAGAAACATTACCCATTAGCACAGGCTTAAATGTATTCCACAATATCTCCCTTTTGGATGTCACTAAATGTTCTATGGTTTCCTGCCTCAAAAAACAAACATATATTATAGATGGCCAAATGCTGCAACACTAGTTAATATGGAGTTTCCAAGGGATTTATTGTAAAAATTGGACTACTATCTTTTCCAAAAGTTTATAACATCCCCTCAATGTTGAAGCCCTGGGGTCTTCTTGTCTTCATTTTGAAGATCCAAAAGGCTTCACGCAGCATCAGCTGTGCTGCTCTGTCTCCGCCTCTAGGGGGGTTCCGAACACATTCTATGACCTGCCATGAGAGCGATGTGACATCGCCCCCATGCACAGATACAAAATGTTGTGAAAGGCCTGAGCTGTCTTTGTCATGAGAGATGTCATTTAGATGCTCTCTTATCCTGGAGCGGACCTCCCTAGTTGTACACCCTATATACTGCCCCCTACACTGGGAACATTCTACCAAGTGCACAACAAAAGGGGTTCTACAATTTGTGCAATTAGCCAAATTGAATACCCGATTCGTTGTTGTGGACCGAAAAGTGGATGTAACTCTGCTATACTGGCATGCTATGCATTTTGAGAAATGGCATTTAAAGTGCCCCTTCACACTTAGTTAACTACTGTTGGCCCTCTCTTTATCTCTTAGTACACTTGGCGCCACCAAATTGCCTATTGTGCATGCTCTTTTGGACACAAAGTTACAACCCTTCGACACATAGTTCTTCAAACTTTCCTCGGCTGAAAGTGTTGGTAAGTGTTTGCTAACAATATTGGTGATGTCCTTGAATTGTGGGCTGTAGGTAGTGACCAATGTTGGTATACTTGAGTCATAGCCAATTCTTGGTCTGATGTTAACCCTCAACATCTCACTTCTATTCATGCTGCTCACCTCCAAATGAGCTCTATTGATAGTTTTGCGTGAATAGCCGATCTCGGCCAGGAGACACTTAAGTATTTCACTCTCCTTTGCAAAGTCTTCCTCCAAGGAGCAGTTCTGCTTGATTCTCATGAACTGCCCCTTGGCCACCCCAAACCCCGTATGACGGGGATGATTACTCCTGGCGTGGAGCAAGGAGTTGGATGTGATTGGTTTGCGATACAAGGAAGTGGAAATCTTTCCACTTAAACTGTCCCCCTGAGTTCCACATCCAGATATGGTATTGTATTCACCCCTGTTTGGGCAGTGAATTCCAAACCCACCCTATTGGAGTTAAGGTAAGCTAGAAAGTCCTGCACTTCAGTAGTCTCCCCCACCCAGACAAAAAGGAGATAATCTATAAAGCGTTTATATGATCTGATCCTATCTCTAAATGGTATTACGAGTCTTGAAATGACAGGCTTTTTTGGTCAGACGTGAAAATACCACAAATCCACTTACGTCAATTGCGTATCTTATATTTTCTATGGGACTTGCATAACGCCGGTATTACGCGTCTGACAAACAGTGAGCGGTACAGCCTCTCCTGTCAAGACTGATACTGCATTAAAAAGTAAGTAGTTAAGAGTTTTATGGGCTAACGCAGTAACATAAAACTCTTAACTAAAGTGCTAAAAAGTACACTAACAACCATAAACTACCTATTAACCCCTAAACGGAAGCCCCCCCACCACATCACAAACACTAAATAAAAATGTTTAACCCCTAATCTGCCGAACTGGACATCGCCGGCACTATAAAAAATATATTAACCCCTAAACTGCCGCCCTCCCGCATCACAAACACTAGTTTAATTTTATTAACCCCTAATCTGCCGTCCCTAACATCGCAGATACCTGCCTACATTTATTAACCCCTAATCTGCTCCCCAATGTCGTCGCAACTATATTAAAGTTATTAACCCCTAAATCTAAGTCTAACCCTAACACCCCCTAACTTAAATATAATTTAAATACATCTAAATAAAATAACTACAATTCACTAAATTATTCCTATTTAAAACTAAATACTTACCTATAAAATAAACCCTAAGATAGCTACAATATAGTTAATAGTTACATTGTAGCTAGCTTAGGGTTTATTTTTATCTTACAGGCAACTTTGTATTTATTTTAACTAGGTACAATAGTTATTAAATAGTTATTAACTATTTAATAGCTACCTAGTTAAAATAAATTCAAATTTACCTGTAAAATAAATCCTAACCTAAGTTACAATTATACCTAACACTACACTATAATTAAATAAATTTGTTGAGGACTTCTCCCGGCTTCTTGGAGGATGGATGTCGGATCTTCAAAACTGTAAGTAAATCTTCAGGGGTTAGTGTTAGGATTTTTTAAGGGTTTATTGGGTGGGTTTTAGTTTTAGATTAGGACTTGGGCTGCAATAGAGCTAAATGCCCTTTTAAGGACAATGCCCATCCAAATGCCCTTTTCAGAGCAATGGGGAGTTTAGGTCTTTTTAGATTAGGATTTTATTTGGTTGGTTGTGTGGGTGGTGGGTTTTACTGTTGGGGGCTATTTGTATTTTTTTTTTACAGGTAAAAGAGATGATATCTTTAGGGCAATGCCCCACAAAAGGCCCTTTTAAGGGCTATTTGTAGTTTATTGTAGGGTTATTTGTTTTTTTTTTATTTTGGGTGGGCTTTTTTATTTTCCTAGGGCCCTTAGATTAGGTGTAATTAGTTTAAAGCTTTGATCATTGCTTTTTTATTTTTTTGTAACTTAGTGTTTATTTTTTGTGTAACTTAGTGTTTGTTATTTTTTGTAACTTAGTTTTTTGTAACTTTGTATTTTTTTGTGTGGATTTAAATTATTTGAGTAGGGTTAGGTGTTTAAATATATAATATAGTTATTTTAATTTGTAGTTTATTGTAATTTAAGTTTAAACATTAGGGTAGGTTAATTATTAATTTAATATAGTTTAATGTAAGTTTAGTATAATAGTTAGGGTAGATTAAATTAATTAGTTTAATATAGTTTTATATAATTTTAGTATAACAGTTAGGGTAGGTTAATTATTAGTTTAATAACTTTTATTTAGGTGTCGGCGGTGTCGGGGCAGCAGATTAGGGGTTAATAAGTATAATTCAGGTGGCGGCGAAGTAGGGGGCGGCAGATTAGGGGTGTTTAGACTCGGGGTACATGTTAGGGTGTTAAGTGTAAACGTTACTTTTATTCTCCCATGGGAATCAATGGGATATCGGGCAGCAGCGAACATGAGCTTTCGCTGCTTTCAGACTCCCATTGATTCCTATGGCATCCGCCCCCTCCAGGGCCGGAATAGTGGCGAGCGTACCTGGTAGATTTTTGATAACTAGCAAAAGTAGTCAGATAGTGCCGAATTTGCATTCGGAAAGTCTATAGTGACGTAACCATCGATTTGTGTTGGACTGAGACCGGCGGATCGTATGTTATGTCACAAAATTCTACTTTTGCCGGTCTGTAGCCTTTGATAAATAAGGGAATCAAGCTCTCCACAATTACGCTGCGGAATTCCAGCGTATTTGTGGTTGACGGCTTGATAAATAGAGGCCTATGTATTTAGTAATGTTGTGAGTGCTAATTTGTACACTCTTTTGCAAGTACCTCTTTACTTGTTTTTCTTTTGAATTCTATTTTTTGTGTACAGCATCCTTTCCCCGAATAGCATATCATTATATGTGAACATGATAATATTACATACACAATTAATTAATATTGGGAAACAACACTGGTAGTACCATCAGTTACTTCTTTCTCTACTATTATAGTGTGTGATATGCAGATTATGACTTGGGTGATGTGGCAGAAGACATACTTTGTGTGTGTACATTACAAACATACATCACTAGCTCAGAAATATTCAGAGTATTAAATGAGTACTTTGAGAATGTAGAAACGGTGAAGCAATGGCGAGGAGTCTGGGAGCTCCTGTGTTCGTTAGTATAGTTAGTGAGGACCTTTAATGTAATTTGCCTTACGCTCATTAGCTTGCTTATTTGTACCTGATGCAGTGTGTTATGACCTAGTAGAGATTTCTTTGAGCATGCAAACTTTGAGCTCCATTAGTTGTTTGGCACTTAACGGAGAGTGAACGCTCTCAGCACTGCTCTTTCCTTTTCTCTACTTAAACTGTTTTATGTGTGATAATGTAGCAAGCAACTGCAACCGCCATATATATATTTCACTATTATATATTTCACAACTACTGCCTAAGTTAGTCTTTTGGAGTATCTGTGTGGTCTACTCTCTTAAATTAAATCAATATAGAGTTACTATCACTTGTCATACAGGGAGGGAGTGTACATTAGCAACACACTAATACTTTTTTAGCCACGCTTCATAAACTATATATGTTTTGGATACTAGTGCAATCTTGGCATTATAATTAGTACTTTGTGTGGGTATTAAACTCCAGTGTTTCCCTAACCTTAATACCTTACAGCTTTATTATGCCACATTAACATTCATATCCTTGATACTGTTGTATCCATCTAAATAATAGCTACTTTAGGCTATCTCCTGCAGTCGCTTACACTTTTGTACACTGTCCTTATTCATAGAGGGACGATAACATTATTGCCTGAGAATCTGGTATTCTCCTTACTCTTTGTACTCTTCTCCTTTAAGGATTCGATACATAGGAATTTTGTAATTCCAGTTATTCAGCTGGTACCTTCCCTTTGTATGCTGTACTCTATTACTGTTTACACCAATCACACTGACACACTACCTTGGTCTTGAATAAGACACTTATTTGCCATCAGGTATTGAATTGATTATTTATAGACCTCACTAACTGTTGATTTTAATGGCACATCCCAGTATTTTAACTTTTTTGCGTTTTTAATAAAAGTTATGTTTTAATTAATATACAAGCGAATTATCCCTTGGCCCCATTTATGCCTATTTACTAGTCATTACATATGTATTTGTCTGCTGTGAGTGCTAGAAGTGTATTCTTGAATAGTTCTCCTTCTTTCCATTCTTTTGTTGTACTTTGAGAATGTAGGCCTACAGTGGAAATACTGTGCAGGCCTATGTACAGAGGGTGCTGCTAATATGACAGGTAGACTTTACGGAGTGGGTGCTAAGACAAAATAAGTATCCCATCCAAACATAATACTGACACACTGTTTTATTCACAAAAAGCACCTGGCTTCCAAGAAACTGGCCCCTGAACTCTATGATGTTCTTACACAAGTCACAAAACTTGTAAATTATATAAAAAAAACCTCTGCTCTGGCTGTGCTCTGTGAAGAGATAGGCCTCTAGTTATCAAGCCGTCTACTTACCTGCCATCACCGGCCCCAATACGCCCGCCTAAGCTCACCTACCATCGCCACCGCAGACCTGAATACGCTCGCCAAAGTTATCAATAAAGCTGTCAAAAAGCCGCGCACCAAAAGCCGCGCACCAAGTACGGGGCGATGAGCAGTGGACTGTGATAGTTATCACTCATCCGATCTCGCTGCTCTTGGGCTTTTTCCCAGCTTTATTGATAAGCTGTCACTATGCACCCACACTAAACTACACTGTTCTACCCCCTATACCGGCACCCCCGGAGCCCCCCGCAACTAAATAAAGTGAATAACCCCTAAACCGCGGCTCCTAGACCCCGCCACAACTATAATAAATGTATTAACCCCTAAACCGCCGCTCCCGGAGCCCACCGCCACCCAGTGGCGTAACTAGAAACCACAGGACCAAGGTGCAAGAATCTAAGAAGGGGCCCCACCACCACCCCTCCCCCCTCCAAAAAAAAGGTGAATTTAATACATTTTTTTTTTTACATTTAACACAGAAAAAAATGTGAATCAGATTACATGTCTGCAAAAGGAGGTACTCTGTGCCCACAGTCTGTGAGATGGTCTGACCCCCTATTACTGTATATATATAGTGACACTATTTAACCCCCCAGTACTGTGTATAGTAAGTTAGTGACACAGTCTGTAATCTGCCGGTGAGATGGCTGTCCTGACCCTACCCGCCCAGTACTTTATAAAGTGACCATAGTAGTCAGTGACATGGTCCACCCCCCCATACTATATATAGTGGTACTGTATAGTGACACTGTTTACCCCCTTCCCCCCTCCATGCTGTAGTAACAAGGTCTGTAATTTGCTGGTTCCACAAACATACACAAACACACATACATGCCTAAATACACACACAGTCACATACATACACACACACACACCATACACAAACACCATACACACACACATAAACACCAATGGGTATAACAGAAACACTAACCCCTGTAGTCATGTCACATTCACATGATATCAGTGCAGGCAGTGGTATGTTAACGTTTTTTATTAAAAAAAAATATATAAAAACCCCCTGTAGCTTCGCCCCTGCCCCTTAACAATAAGCAGCATACCCTGTACATTGCTGGTCTTTCAATAGGGCTGTCTTTTTTGATAGCACGGATCTGGCCACCATCAGTGAGACCGTGCTATAATAGGAGGCCTGCAGAAGGGAGGGAGGTTGTAATAGCATGGTCTTACTGCTGACTGCGACACCCGCACGATTACAGTTCAAAAAACCCTTAATGACTAGCGACGTCCAGAGTATGTCATATTTTTTGAAGGGTTAAGCTGGGAAGAGATTTGTGTGAAGATGCCACTCGCTCTGGTCACCCTACAACAGTTGCCACTGAAGAAAAAGTGGGGGAAAATCATAACATGGTGTTGGGTGACAAAAGATTGACCATATGTAAAACAATCCTCAAGTGTATAACAGTGCAGCCAATCCAATTTTAGTGGATGCTTTGAGCTTGAGAAATTTATAAGAACAATGGGTACACCCAAGTGTTTACTCCAGACCATGAAAGACAGAGAATGATGAGGTCAAAAGAGCTTCTGACAATTGTGACAAGAATTCAAAGGGATCCTGATAATTTAGACAATTTGTTACTACTGATGAGTCATATACATAACTTTGATCCTAAATAAAAGCACAATTCAAGAAGTAAAAGCACTATAGTTATCTTCCCCTCAGATATTTCACATCTAAACAAGTGCTTGTAAGTTTGCGTGTTCTATGTTTTGAAATACAGAGCGAATTTTAACGATACTTATTGTAGCATAGAAATACCATAACTGGTGACTACTGTTCCAACTTGATTGGAAAATTGAGCAAAGCAATTAAAGAGATGTGTCAAACTGACTAAGAAAGTGTTTTTTTTTATTTGCTGGATCAACCCCCATGTTCACTAGACTATTACCTGTATCAATATTTGAAGAATCACAAGCAAAGAAAAAGAGTGAGTGATGCTGGCTGTACATGAGGGGCTGGAAAGTCAAGAAAGCATTAAAGCATGTAAACATTATTTGCAGATATATCTTAAGCTGAAGGTGGACTATGTTGAAACCTTTGAATAAATGTTCATGGGTCTAAGTTTTTCCATGTGTCAGGCCAAAGACATGCATTGAGAATAGTTCTGTTTGTGAACCCGATGTTAGAAATGACCTTCCAAGAGAAAGTGCACCAAAAGTTATGTGGGGAGTTTTAAAACGCCTGTGAAAGCAAGCACTATTTGGCACTTGGTTATTGCATTAATATGATCCTGATATTTGTGCTTCTGAACTAACTTTCTTTTTGGCCTGTTTTCTGGACCATTTACCTAGTTGTTGACTTTCATGAACTCGACTTGTATCCTGACAATTCTCCTGGATCCTCTTTTGTTCTATCATCTGGTTCCTGTTTGCTTATAAGGCTACTAAGTACGACTTGTTCCTGACTTTGGTTTGCAGATCATCTTTTCTGCAATTGAATGCAATAAATCTACAGGGTTAACCTTACACTATGACAGGATTAGGGGTAATATATAAAAATAAAGAAGAAGGAGCTACACTGAAAGACAATTGGTATGGTCTGATAAACATTTGAATACCTTTTATCTAATATGACTGAATTAAGAAAATGAATTGTATCTGTTTAAGTGATTTTATTATGTTTAATTGCAATTAATATATTGTGATTATTGTAGATAAATGCATGTACAATAGTAGTACACAATGTATGTATAAATAAAAAAAAGGAGCATCCTAATTGTTATAGGATAAACATTGGAAGACGTTTCAGAGAAATGTGGATTATTAGAAGTTAATTTGTTATATAATCATTGTCCTTTAAAAGTTGATATGATAAGCCAATTATTTAAACATGTGGGTCAATTTTTGTGAATCTAAATATTTGGCTTTATTGTCTGTAGCATGACAAAGGAACATGGTGGCCTGCAATTATGTTTTCTTTTTATGTTGGGAGATACAGTGGATGTAAAACGGTTACACATCCATTTATATGTTAAGCTTTTTTTTTATTTTATCTCTATTAACTTTAACACATCAAGACTGGAATTTATCCCACCCTTCTTTGCAAAAAAGTTCTCAAGTTCCTTCAAATTGCAATGGAATCTCCTGTGTACAGCTCTTTTTAGGCCGTTTCACAGGTTTTCAATAGGATTGTGGTCTGAGCCATTCCAAGACTTTAATTTTTACTTTTTATAAGCCATGCCTTGGTTTACTTGGATGTGTGCTTTCGGTCTTTGTCGTATTGGTATGTAAAATTCTTCTTCAGTTTTAGTTTCTGAAAGAGGCCAGCAGTTTGTGTGCAAAAATATCTTGATATTTGGAGCTATTTATTATCCCATCTATCTTGACAGGAGCCCCTGACCCAGCTAAAAAGAAACAGCCCCAAAGCATACTGCTACCACCATCATGCTACAAAGTCAATATGAGTTTATTGAATGATGATCTTTATTGGCGTTAGGCAGAAAAGTTTAGGCCAAAAAGTTCAACCTTTGTCTCATCAGACCATACCACATTTTACCACATGGTTTAGGGCGACTGAATGAATCTTTTGGCATAATTTAGATGTGCTTGGTTGTATAAAAGGGTTTCTGTCTTGTCACCCTACCCCATACCTGTGCAGAATATGAGAGATAGTGGTTACATGCAGGAAGTGACCGGTACCTGCCATAGATTCCTGTAGCTCCTTCAGTGTTACTGTTGGCCTTTCAGTAGGTTTTCTCTGCGTCCTCACAGTATGACTGGATGGTTATCCTGATATCTGCAATATCTCTGTGGTGCCACCTTTTCTACACTTATTAATGATGGTTTTGAAAGTGCTGAATGGCACATCTAGTGCATTCAATATTCTTTTATATATCTCTCCTGATTGGCACTTTTCAACAATTAGCTCTCTCAGTTTCTTTGGCAACTCTTTGCAGACCATGGGTCTCCCAGTAGGATGCAATCCCAAACATTCAAGCAAATCTTACAGCAACATTTAACTTTAATCTATGTTTAATTAGAACCACTTTCATTGATGGTAGGTGTATGCTATTTACCTTTAGGAATGATTTTGAATGTGACTGATTAGCTGTCCACACAGCTAGAGCTCCATTATGAAAAAGGTTGCAGAGTTAAGGAAGTTTTTTTAAAAAAAAATATTTAAAATGTTACTAATAATGATTTGTTTTCTTTTCTCTAGATTTTTTGTTACTTGGAAGATCTCATTACAGATGGAAAAAGTCTGACATTTACATTGGGCCCCATGTACGAAGCTGGTGTAGACAAGGCTCTCAACTTGAGAACCTGTCCATCCTGCTTCGTGTTGAACAGGTGTCAGGATACCAGGAATCAGTGAGAGACGTGAAATGCTAAAATAATCACACCTTTATTAAATAATAACAAAAAATAACAAAGAGTCCAAAAGCTGAATGACAAGCCAGGAGTCAAAGCCAGAGCTGGTAGTCAGGCGAGCCAGGTCAGGAGCCAAAATGAGTAGTCAGATGAGCTGGGGTCAGGAACACAAAGATCAGCAGAGTCAAGAACAAGCCAGGGATCAGAAACCAGAAGGGACGTCAAACATGCCAGGTTATACACAGGAAAATGAACACAAGAACTCACAAAGAAGTCTGAGACAACGCAAGGGCAAAGGCAGACTGAACTCAGGCACTTAAATAGGGAATGATGACATAATTCTGGGACTGCAACATGTCTCTCACTGATGATGTGCTCCAGTTTGGCCATAAGAGGGTGCCTAGGTGTAGTGAGCAGTGTTACACATGCTGCAGCAGGCAAAGAGAGAGACAGGTGAGTAAAAAGGTTAGCCAGCAGCAAATAACAAACAAAAGCAGGGTGAAACGCTGGCAGTACCCTCCCCACAATGAATTCTGTGGGTGGACAAAAGGTTTATCAGGGAAATGGACATGAAAGGCACGAGAAGGGCAGGAGCATGAACATCAGATGAGGGAACCCATGAACGCTCCTCCAGAGAGTAACCCATCCAGTGAACCAAATACTGTACATGACCTCTGGACATACAAGAGTCAATAATGCTGCTGACCTCATATTCTCCTTAGTTGTCAACAGAAATAGGACAGGGAAGAGGCAACACAGTGGTAAACGGGTTACAAACCAATGGTTTCAAGAGGGAGACATGAAAAACATTGGATATGTGCATTGCAGGAGGAAGGTCAAGAGCATAGGCAAAAGGATTGACCCATCGGAATATTAAAAAAGGACCAACATAATGGGGAGCCAATTTATTGGAAGGCACACGAAGGTTCAAGTTGCAGGAGGACAGCCAAACCCTCTCCCCAACCTGATAGGAAGGTGCGGGTAGATGCCTACAATCAGCCTAGAACTTTTGGTGCTGCATAGACCGACAAAGGCAATCCTAAATCTGCACCCAAGTGGAACAGAGTTGACGGAGATGCTCCTCCAAAGCTGGAATACCCTGAGACATGAACAAACCGGGCAACAAGGATGGTTGAATCCCATAGTTCACCATGAATGGGGACAACTGGGAGGAAGCATTGATAGAACTATTACGAGCGAACTCCACCAAAGGTAACAGATCAGACCAATTATTGTGGTGATCTGGGACATAGCAATGGAGGAAATGTTCCAGAGCTTAGTTAGACCATTCAGCAGCCCCATTGGTTTGAGGGTGATAGACCAAGGAGAAGGAAAGCTGGATCCCCATTTGGGCACAAAAGGAGCACCCAAATCTGGAGACAAACTGGCTACCCCAGTCCGAGACTATCAACTTGGGTAACCCATGTAAACTAAAAACCTCCCAGGCAAAAATTGAAGCAAGCTCCTGAGCAGTAGGCAGCTTCTTCAATTGAATGCAATGTGACATTTTGAAAAAACGATCATCAACCATCAGGATAACAATATTGCCATTGGAAACAGGTCCATGGGTAGATGTGTCCAAGGATGCTTTCCATTAGCAATAGATTGGAGAAGACCAACACGAAGACTTTCAGGAGTCTTATTCTACGCACAGACTGAGCAAGAGGCAACATACACAGCAACATCAGAACAGTACCCGTGTGACATCAGAACTGTGAGCCTCAAGTGTGGGTGAGTGTATGAGGATGTCGTCTAAGTACACAACACACTGTTGCAACATATCTTGTAGGACATCATTAAAAAAATCTTGGAAATCAGCAGGAGCATTGCATAGGCCAAGGGCATAACAAGATATGTATAATGCCCGCTCCTGGTGTTAAATGCTGTTTCCATTCGTGGCCCTCTTTGATCCTTACGAGATTGTAAGCTCCTCTCAGATCGAGTTTAGAAAAGACTGTAGTTCCCTCAAGATGGTCAAAGAGTTCTGTGATGAGTGGAATAGGGTAAGCATTTTTAATGTTAAGGTGAGTAAGACTCCTATAATCTATACATGGTCTTAAATCGCCACCCTTCTTCTTCACAAAGAGGATGCCAGCCCCTGCTGGAGAGCAGGCAGCAGAGGAGGAGCAAGCCAGAACATCAGAAACCCTTCAAAAGGAGGCCCCAAATTCAGGGCAAGAGTTGTGTCAGAGAATAATGAGATGAAAAACCCCACCTTAGCTCTGTCAGAGGGAAACACCTGAGATAATATATCAAAATAAATGCCCACCTGGTGCAAAAACCCTCTGTACTGATTAGGATCGACTCCATATCGCTGAGGTAGAGGTGCAGAACCAGACATGCTCCTGGTAGGACTAGGTGTAGCAGCAGATTTAAGAGTAGCCATAGCTTGTGGGACACACAGATCCAAATGTGCAGTGAAGACAGAAGGGTTTGCAGGGCTAGTGCAAATTGATCCATGTGGAGATCCTGTTCATCCATCCTGGAAATGATGGTGGGAAAAGGTGGATTATTAGAACCGTCAGGATTCAAGGCCCATGCGTAATGACAGGGTATCAGGAATCAAACAGAGAAGTGAAATGCTAAAACAATCACACCTTTATTAAATAATAACAAAAAATAATGAGTCCAAAAGCTAAATGACAAGGCAAGAGTCTAAGCCAGAGCTTGCAGTCAGACGAGCCGGGTCAGGAGCCAAAGCGAGTAGTCAGACGAGCCGGGGTCAGGAACACAAAGATCAGCAGAGTCAGGAACAAGCCAGGGACGTTGAACAAGCCAGGTTATACACAGGAACACAGGAACTTACAAAGAAGTCTCAGACAATGCAAGGGCAAAGGCAGACTAAACTCAAGTACTTAAATAGGGAATGATGACATCATAATTATGGGACTGCAACATGTCTCTCACTGATGATGTTCTCCAGTTTGGCCATAAGGGGGGCCTAGTTGTAGTAAGCAGCATTACACACTCTTCAGCAGGAGAAGAGAGAGACAGGTGAGTTAAAATTGCAGCAAATAGCAAACGAAAGCAAGGTGAAACCCTGACAACGGGTAGCAGACCCTGTATGTCCTGTGCCTATACGTTCCATTACACACTCACAGTGGGATAGATATATAGATATAATGATGTCATTTTTTTTTAAATGGAAATGGTATATGACAAGGTGTTTGATAGGGAATATGTGTATATTTATATTTGTGTATGTATATACGTGTTTATATGTGCATGAAGTATACATAAATACAAATATATACATAGACACACAAATACACACACACACCTTTGAGTCCTTCCCTGTCATATGTCAGAGATTCCTTAACACTTTTTATACATTTATTTTAATAATAAAAACATATTTTTCATTATATATATATATATATATATATATATATATATATATACAGTGGGACCTCGGTTTAAGAATTTAATTCGTTCTCCGGGATGTTTCTTATTGCGAAAAATTCGTAAACCGAAACACGGTTTCCCATAGGAATGCATTGAAAACCAATTAATGCGTTCCGGAGGTGAGAGAAAAAGTCAAATAAAGTCTACAAAACCTGCTGCAAAAGGCTCCAATGGCTCCAAAAGGCTCCAAAATTTGCTGCAAATGGCTCCAATGGCTCCAAAAGGCTCCACAACTTGCTGCAAATGGCTCCAAAAGGCTCAACAACTTGCTGCAAATGGCTCCAAAAGGCTCAACAACTTGCTGCAAATGGCTCCAAAACCTCTCCAACTGCTACCCACACTTCAGTATGCAGGGAACACTTGCTTCGTATTGCGAAAAAAATTCGTAAACCGAGGGGCAAACCGGAACATTTGTTTCGTATTGCGAAAAAAATTCTTAAACCGAGACAGTTTTTTTCAAGATTTTGAATTCGTAAACCGAAATTTCGTATACCGAGTCGTTTGTAAACCGAGGTCCCACTGTATATATATATATATATATATATATATATATGTGTGTGTGTGTGTGTAAAATTTATAGTTAGTCCAATAAAAAGCATCATTGCTCAATGCAATACTCTTGTTATTTTGATATCTAATTCTCTGGACTAACATGGCTACTCCAAGCAACATATATCAACATATATATATATATATATATATATATATATATATATATATATATATATATATATATATATATATATATATATATATATATATATATATATATATATATATATACAGCTAAGAAAAGGATTGTGCAGACAACGGTCAATGTAGATAAAACTTCATCTTTATTGTGCAAAACATAAAAGCATTCCAGGGGTCAGCACAAGCACACAACAACACGAATGTCTGCTAACATGTTTCGGCCCTCAGGCCGTAATCATAGCTAAAGGACTGTGCACCTGTGTTTCTTAAAAAGCAACAGGATCTCATTGATTGGTTTAAAATAAAGAACATGTTGTGTGGAGGTTAACCCTATGGGAACCCACTTTAATTTACATACATATATATATATGTGCATTGCCCATCTAAGAACTTAAACAGATTAGTACTTAGTAAATGGCATTAATTGTAGTACATAAATGTGCTATTTGCGCTTGTAAAAATAGATTCAATGTGAGCTTAATGAACAATGTTCAATATAATACATTGTAATTCATTATAAAATTTCATAATTCCATACGATAGTCATCAACAAAGTTAATCTCACAAGCATACAGTTTATGTAGTGCAAAAAATATATTTCTTAAACGCCAGATATTACAAACCTAGAATATTAGAAAACTAAACTAAACTAAACTAAAATATCAGCATATAGAGTACCTAAATAGTGTAACATCATGTGCTACAAAAAAGAATTTTATTTTATAGAAAGAGAGAGCAAAGAAACAGGTCAATATTATACATTATGATAATACTGCTTGCTATGTTGTGTCTGAAATGCTGAGGACTTAGAGTGTCAGCAAAAAAGGACATTGGAAAGATGTTAGGCCATCATTAGAGTTATATAATAAACCCTTTACAAAATACTCTCCACAGAGCAGGGAACCAGGGGCGCATAGTAGAAAATGTTTGTACCATAGTTAAATAGAAACACTAGGACGCGTAGTAATAATGTATAATTATAGCATTGGTATCATGAAAATAGTGTACTATGTGTACCTAATAACTGTACAATAAATTGCAAAAGTGTTAGTGGGTAAATGAGAACACATTTACCCACTAACACTTTTGCAATTTATTGTACAGGGTTTATTATATAACTCTAATGATGGCCTAACATCTTTCCAATGTCCTTTTTTGCTGACACTCTAAGTCTTTAGCATTTCAGACACAACATAGCAAGCAGTATTATCATAATGTATAATATTGACCTGTTTCTTTGCTCTCTCTTTCTATAAAATAAAATTCTTTTTTGTAGCACATGATGTTACACTATTTAGGTACTCTATATGCTGATATTTTTGTTTAGTTTAGTTTAGTTTTCTAATATTCTAGGTTTGTAATATCTGGTGTTTAAGAAATATATTTTTTGCACTACATAAACTGTATGCTTGTGAGATTAACTTTGTTGATGACTATCATATGGAATTATGAAATTTTATAATGAATTACAATGTATTATATTGAACATTGTTCATTAAGCTCACATTGAATCTATTTTTACAAGCGCCAATAGCACATTTATGTACTACAATTAATGCCATTTACTAAGTACTAATCTGTTTAAGTTCTTAGATGGGCAATGCACATATATATATGTATGTAAATTAAAGTGGGTTCCCATAGGGTTAACCTCCACACAACATGTTCTTTATTTTAAACCAATCAATGAGATCCTGTTGCTTTTTAAGAAACACAGGTGCACAGTCCTTTAGCTATGATTACGGCCTGAGGGCCAAAACATGTTAGCAGACATTCGTGTTGTTGTGTGCTTGTGCTGACCCCTGGAATGCTTTTATGTTTTGCACAATAAAGATGAAGTTTTATCTACATTGACCGTTGTCTGCACAATCCTTTTCTTGGCTGTGTACTTCTAACTGGGCTGCAGCAACGGTCTAAGGACTCTAAGCTCCAAAGTTCATGGAGGTTTTTCCAAGCAGTACAGACCCTCTTTTCGATTGGTCCACGGATACCACATGGTGTGAGAGGATCGGAACACACCCCCTCCCGCATAGTGGGACGCTCTGCCGAAGACGCTGCAGCTGTTGGATCAAGTCAGCTCTGGGGATTTGATGTCTAAGGGATGCTGAACATACACACCAGACGAGAGGTTAATCGGTGCACCCATGTGGTGGTGAGTTGAGGCGGTAGTGCCTCCTGGGAACACGGTTTCCCCCTGATTATTACCCAATACCTGTGTGTGGTTAAAATATGTACAACCCTGCTATTCTCTAGAGCTGTGAATTAATACGCTGCAGTTTACTGCTAATGCACAGAGCGTGTATAGGGGGATTTTCTGCTGGATCAGTATTTTTTGAGCAGTCATATGTGGTCTTTTTGCTAACCTATTGGTTTATGAACGTTTACCCTCCGGAGTCAGAACTTTGTTTCAAAGTTTAAAAGTTTAAATATTCAACTTTGGACATTTCTGGATGTTGCAGTTAACTTTACTTTACTGTTTCTATATATATATATATATATATATATATATATATATATATATATATATATATATATATATATATATATATATATATATATATACTCAAAATTACAAGCCCTATATATATATATATATATATATATATATATATATATATATATATATATATATATACTCAAAATTACAAGCCCTAATCTACTAGCCAGCCCAAAATGTTACTTGCCATTTTTGATCCCACTCATTACCCACCCAGACTTCCCCCACTAACCCAATGCCTCTTTACATATGTCTAGCCAGTGTGAAACACCTTATTGAGCAGTGCATTTTTAATATTGTTTTTGTTTTATACTATAAATTAAATAATGATACAAACAGTAATAAATTAACAAAAATAAGTGCACAGCAGCTATCAACATCAACTAGGGTTCTGGGGAAGACAACAGCTGGACAGAAAAAGGAAGTTGCAAAAACAAAAGGTTGCAATGGCACTACACAGATAATGTGGGGATGCCTTATATACTTAAAATTGTTATATAAGTTCAGGCTAGAGTGCTTGTGCATAAAGAGAATTTACAGGGTTAAGTCAGGACAGTCTAACCAGAAAGTATGCACGTGTTTAGCACTTCTGTGTCCCCTTATGTTGTATACATCATTTTATCAGGGGTAGAGGATCTTACCTTTAGATAAAATATAACTTTTATTACATATATTAAAACAGATGTGTGAAATTAAAAACACAAGTGAAATTGTGAGATGCGTTTTCACATTAATATGTTTGCACCACTAATGATCTGGGAATAATTATTGCTGCATATCTTTTGGGTATATGGGAACTAATGTACCTTAAACAGTGTAATAATCAACACTGGAACCATTAAAGTAGGAGTATCAGGATGTTAAGAACTGATTATAACCACTGGAGTGCTCTATACAGAGTTTTCAACAGCTTCACCTGAGCATAAAAGGCTAATATATACAGTTTCTATTTATCAATATGGCCAATACGGTATATTATCACCCTATATTGGTATATATATAGTGTTGAGTCAAAATTAACTTTTTAAGGGATAAATATGGAATTCCTAAATAGTGCTGGTGAGGTGAATTTTGTTTAACAAAATTAGCAGATAAATATATCTATGTAAGGCTCGTTTATGATTGTTGCAAATCGAATCGCAACAAAAAAGTATATTTAAATTAAGTTGGTTTATAGTGTTACAACAGTCTGCAGAACATGGAGGCTGATAACTAAGTAAATGAATAAATCTTATATTAATTATTTTGCCTCTAGTTGTATTGCCTAGTTTTGTAAATGCCTGCGACTGAGCACTCACTGCTCTAATGGTTGTTCTAGTTTGGTTTGTATTTATATATTATTGGCGTTTGTACCGCTGTAATTTTTACTTAATTATGTAAATCTTGATTTGTTCCAGGCAGTATTATAATAAATTGCCACAAAATGATTGAGTATATATCACAGTTAATTAATATGCAGTATTATACAAACCCTTATAAAATATTCAGAACTAATAACCAAATAAATCAAACTTTTATGGTTCTAGTATTACTCTGGTATATTTCTAACAGGTTTATCTCATATTGTGAGTGTTTACATACAAATATTTACAGCTCTTGTGATTATGCAGTTTTCTTCTTCTTCAAATATCCTTTACGGTTATACAACCGAAGCTACTGCCGCTGGTATATGTTAGAATGGTTTAAACATTTACATAGGTCTGCCCTATACAGCAGATTGTTCCACAATTAAATATCCAGTAACTCAGGTAGCTTTGTTTTACTATATGGCTAGATCCGCTTGCATATTAATCAACAGAGTGCTCATTATTAGAGATTATTTCTTATTCAAAGTTTGCATTGAATCTCTTTGCTAGTTTAAAAGTTAAAGTAAGTTGTACATCTAACAACCCTCTTTTAACATGTTTCACCCTGTAAGTTATGGCTTTCTAAAAAGGTGACACGTGCCGGCGTTCGTGGGTGTTTATATCATAAGCCCCGCCCCTTATTTAATCATAAGCGAATCAGGGACATCCTTGGTCCGATTGACACGGAGGTTATGGTGATGTCATTTGGGTAGCTGAGGGACCAATGGTCTTCATTTTTGTATTTGGACTCTATGCTTGGAAAATACTAGTAATGGCTGAATATATTTACTTAGTGACATGGGCTATATTATTTATTGCTATATTGTTTGCAATATCAATACGACCTTGATTATTGTGGGATTATAGTGTATTATCCTAGAAGTTCCAATATTTTCTACTGTCTTTTGCTGTGTTAAAACAATCTAATGTGAAAAGATATATTTTTTTATGTATACACCTTCTAATATTATGAATTTATTGTCCGTTTTGGACAGGTGGATGAAAGTGCATCAAATAATTGTTGTAATTTTAGTATGCTTAAGTAGCACAGGGAAGAAAATGTATATATCAAACTAAGGATAGTATATCTGTCGTAGTTTTTATATTATCATCTGATTTCTTGGTGTCTAATTAATTTCTAAAGATACCTGTGCATAATGATATTGAATCAGAAATATAGTCCAATTGAGTATGGGGTATCCTCTCCCAAACTGATGTCATCAGTGTGGACCGATTGTTCTTATATATATATATATATATATATATATATATATATATATATATATATATATATATATATATATATAATACACACATAAAGTCCAGTACTCACTCACAAGCTCTCAGCTAGGATTAAAAAGCAAAACTGGATGAGTTAGTTACCGCATTTGGCCAAATGGGACAAGCTCAGGCACCACGTCAAGGTCTCTTCCAAGTGCCCGAGTCCCTAATACAGCCACACAACTGCAGCCATGCACACAAATGCAAGCTAATAATCAAACAAATTGGGAACAGGTCAGGGTTCACAGACTTATGCAATCACCCTAGGGATAAGCAAAACATCAGGAGAAAGGAATGCACATCCAGACTGGACCTGGTACACATCCCATGACTCCTAAACAGGCCCAGCTTTGGTTGCTATCGTACTCACATAAAGCTCCACTATCTACAGAGTCACAGGCAGTTAACCCCGGGCCTGCCAGAGTGCAAGTCCTTTAGGGAGAATTACAAAAACAGACAATACAACACACATAAAGTCCAGTACTCACTCACAAGCTCTCAGCTAGGATTATAAAGCAAAACTGGAAGAGTTAGTTACCGCATTTGGCCAAATGGGACAAGCTCAGACACCACATCAAGGTCTCTTCCAAGTGCCTGAGTCCCTAATACAGTCAGACAACTGCAGCCGTGCACACAAATGCAAGCTAATAATCAAACAAACTGGGAACAGGTCAGGGTTCACAGACTTATGTAATCACCCTGGGGATAAGCAAAAAATCAGGAGAAAGGAATGCACATCCAGACTGGACTGGGTACACATCCCATGACTCATAAACAGGCTCAGCTTTGGTTGCTTAGCGGGAACTAACTCTTCCAGTTTTGCTTTTTAATCCTAGCTGAGAGCTTGTGAGTGAGTACTGGACTTTATGTGTGTTGTATTGTCTGTTTTTGTAATTCTCCCTAAAGGACTTGCACCCTGACAGGCCCGGGGTTAACTGCCTGTGTCTCTGTAGATAGTAGAGCTTTATGTGAGAGCGATAGCAACCAAATCTGGGCCTGTTTATGGGCCTGTTTAAAATGAATTGCGGTCTAAATTGTGTTAATATACGTGATCAAATGTGTTTGTTACTGTTGACTGTGATATCTATATAGGGTGTATTTGGTTAAAAACCCAATTATTATTGTTGACAAGTGAGAAGATACTAGTCGTAAAACTAAATGTGAAAAAGGGGGGGGGTAAAATTAAATTAAAATTGAGTGCAATAAAGTGTTGCCATTGTAATTAATTGAATTTTAGAATTTAAGGCTTTTTTTAGAGGAAGACACAAGCACAGATTCAGAACCACCAGGAGAGGTGGGTGGAAGAAACAAAAGACAGTCAAGAAAAACAACAAAGACAAGTCACAAGTAACAAAACCTTACAAATGGAACCCAAGTTCATTCTCTCAAATGAGGATAAAGAATTAAGGATTATAAATCTATCAAAACATCACATAAGTCTACTATCTAAGGGTCTATCATTTTGTCCTAACTCACAGTTACACAAATTTGAAACAATCAAAGACATACAACTGTTCCTTCATAAATTACTCTTAAAAAAACACTTCTCTAATAAAGAACCTAATACTATCTCTACAGGGTGGATAGAGGAGGAATTAGAATCATTGCAAACTTTAGAAGATCTTTTAATCGAACCCCCTGAAAAATCTGATTGGCGCAAGGCATTAAAGATCAAATTCAAATATTTCCCAACAAGTAGTACAAGCTCGAACATTGACGTCTTTAATCAAATAGTATGTAAGACCATAAATGAATTAGACATTCAATCAACATTTAAAAATCTATCAAGAAATGAAAGGGAAGCCCTGAAGGATATGAAATCCTGGTATAATGTCATCATCAGAAATACGGACAAAGGAGAAAATATAGTGATCTGGCCTCAAGACATATCTAAAAAAAAGTTATCTCTCAATTAAAAAAACAAATCCTGTTATAAAGAACTATGGGGTAATCCAGTTTCATAATATCCCTTTAGATAATATTTGTTGCAGGTAGCCCAATATTCACTCACTAACTTATATATATAGTATTGAGGAAGGAAAAGCACTCCTGGTAAAATAAATAAAGGCCAATGTTGCCTGCTGTGCCCAGGGTGCACATCAAGATAGGATACACTTGCAAAAAATAGAACGCACTCACTGGGTCTTAGTAAAAAGAATTACTTCTTTAATTTGTGACATTTTGGAGTCACCCCCATTTTCAAACAGACATATACAAATGTGAACAGTTTACTCATCTTTCTTAAAACACCCTCGGAACCCCATTGCGGCCTTCCTGACGGCATAACCGAAAGTGGCCGTGATCACGTGACTCACGTTGCATAATCACTGTTTTCATGGTATCCGGACGCTAGTCAGCAACGCCTGTGAACCAATACAAAGAAACAACATGTGTTACATTGTTAAACTGTTACAATATGGCAGAGAAACGAAATAGGCAGTACAATTCATCAACAAAGGGGCGCAGTCTCAGCAATGCTTGTTATTAGCTCAAATCGGTGTATATTCAAAGTCTATATCGCAAGTAAAACATATCTAAAGTTACTATATGCAGGCTATTCTATTGGCTGATTTGAATAGCCAATTTATTTCATTAGCTTTCATTCTATTGGCTGATTTGAACAGCCAATAGGATTTCAGTAGCTCTCATCCTATTGGCTAATTTGAATTTCAAGAATCAAATCAGTCAAAAGGAAAACAAGGGACGCCATTTTGAAAAGGCTCCCTTGCATTGAAAATCCAGTGTATGGCGGTGACCGTATAAAGAGGACACTGCGCACTGGATGTCTTCAAGGAAGGAACTGCTCTGCGCCGCCGGGATGAAGATAGAAGACGCCGCCAGAATGAAGATAGAAGATGCCGCCTGGATGAAGATAGAAGGTGCCATCTAGATGAAGACTTCTCGCCGCCTGGATGAGGATGGATGTCCAGACTTCAGAAACTGTGTGTGGATCTTCGGGGGTTAGTGTTAGGTTTTTAAATCTTTTTGGGTGGGTTTTTATTTTAGATTAGGGTTTGGGCTTTAGGTAAAATGACTGAATGCTATTTTCAGGGCAATGTAAAAGAGCTGAATGCCCTTTTAAGGGAAATCCCCATACAAATTCTCCTTTCAGGAGAATGGGTAGCTTAGATTTTTGTTAGAGTTAGTTTTTTTATTTTGGGGGGTTGGTTGGGTGGTGGGTTTTACTGTTGGGGGGTCTTTTTGGGTGGGTTTTTATTTTAGATTAGGGTTTGGGCTTTAGGTAAAATGACTGAATGCTATTTTCAGGGCAATGTAAAAGAGCTGAATGCCCTTTTAAGGGAAATCCCCATACAAATTCTCCTTTCAGGAGAATGGGTAGCTTAGATTTTTGTTAGAGTTAGTTTTTTTATTTTGGGGGGTTGGTTGGGTGGTGGGTTTTACTGTTGGGGGGTCTTTGTATTTTTTTTTCCAGATAAAAGAGCTGATTTCTTTAGAGCAATTACCTACAAAAGGCCCTTTTAGGGGCTATTGGTAGTTTATTGCAGACTAGGGTTTTTTTCATTTTGGGGGGGATTTTTTATTTTAATAGGGCTATTAGATTAGGTGTAATTGTTTTTATTTTTTCTAATTTAGTGTTTGTTATTTTTCTTTTATTTAGTATTTTTAATTTTTTGTAATGTTAAATTTTTTTTAGTAGTGTTAGTTTTCTTTTAATGTGTAATTTAGTTTTTTTTCAATGGTAGTTATTTTAATTTTAGTATTAGGTTAATTTATAGTTTAAACTTAGTTTTTTTTTAATTTCACAGGTAAGTTTTTATTTATTTTAAGATAGGGATATTGTAATTTTGATATAAAGTTAGGGGGTTGTTAGGTGTAGGGGTTAATACTTTAATTTAGTGTTTGTGATGTGGGAGGCTGGCGGTTTAGGGGTTAATAGGTTTATTTAGTGACGGTGATGTGGGAGGCCAGAGGTTTAGGGGTTAATAAATGTATTATTGTAGCGGCTTTGTCGGGGAGCGACGGAATAGGGGTTAATAACTTTTATTAGTGGCAGCGATGTTGGGGAGTGGCGGAATAGGGGTTAATAGCTTTTATTAGTGGCGGCGATGTTGGGAGCAGCCAATTAGGGGTTAATAACTTTATTTAGGTGTTGGCGATGTCTGGGGCAGCAGATTAGGGGTGTTTAGACTTGGGGTTTATGTTAGGGTGTTAGTTTTTTTTCTAACACTTTCTCCCCATTGATGTCTATGGGAGAAAGAGTGCATGAGCACGTCAAAGCAGCCCTTGGATTTTGTGTGGTATGGAGCTTATTGCCACCATATCGCACGCTCAAGGAGGCTTTTCAGAAACCTGTAATGGCAACGCTATGGAGGGTGAAATAACGCAACTTTTGTTACGTTCATTTCACAATTTCTATAGCGCAAAACTCGTAATCTAGGCGAGTGTTAGGGACTTGAAGTACATAATAATAGACCATGTACCTCCCCTATCATGAGAAGGTGACAGGGCTAAGCAGCTGCTACTGCAGCGAGAAGCCAAATGGATGCACACCTTGGGGACCATGACACCCCAAGGCCTGAATGTACACCTGGACTGGCACTGTTTCTTATGAGTCTGGGAAACAGAGTCTGATTGCAGACAGGCTCCTTTTTTTTAGATCTGCATTAATAAATTGAGCAGAAGCCTAGATAGGGTTAATACTAATATTATTAATATTTAGATTATCATTTCCCATATATTCACATAGGCCTAGATTATGAGTTTTGCGTTAGAGACTGTGCGGTGCTAACGAGCAGTTTTGTCTCACAGCTCACTTTCCTACAGCGCTGGTATTACGAGTTTTCAGAAACCCGGCGTTAAAAGACAAGAAGTGAGCGTTGAGCAAAATTGTGCTCATTACCGCACTCCAATACCAGCTCTGCTTAAGTCAGCAGTGAGCTGGTTGTACGTGCTTGTGCACGATTTCCCCATAGGAATCAACAGGGAGAGCCGGCTGAGAAAAAGTCTTACACCTGCAAAAAAGCAGCGTAAAACTCAGTAACGCAGCCCCATTGATTCCTATGGGGAAATAAAATGTATGTTTACACCTAACACCCTAACATTAACCCAGAGTCTAAACACCTCTAATCTTACACTTATTAACCCTAATCTGCCGCTCCGGACATCGCCGCCACCTACATTATATGTATTAACCCCTAATCTGCTGCCCCCAACATCGCCGCCACCTACATACTATTTATTAACCCCTAATCCGCCATCCCTAACATCGACGCTACCTACCTACATTTATTAACCCCTAATCTGCCACCCCCAACGTCGCCGCCACTATATTATTAACTCCTAAACCTAAGTCTAACCCTAACACCCACTAACTTAAATATAATTTAAATAAATCTAAAGAAAATTACTATCATTAACTACATTATTCCTATTTAAAACTAAATACTTACCTATAAAATAAACCCTAATCTAGCTACAATATAACTAATAGTTACATTGTAGCTAACTTACGGCTAGATTTAGAGTTCTGCGGCCAAAGGGATGCTGGCTTTTTTTCTCCCGCACCTTTTAAAAACCGCTGGTATTTAGAGTTCACAGAAGGGCTGCGTTAGGCTCCAAAAAGGGAGCGTAGAGCATATTTACCGCCACTGCAACTCTAAATTCCAGCGGTGCTTACGGACGCGGCCAGCTTCAAAAACGTGCTCGTGCACGATTTCCAATAGGAAACAATGGGGCTGTTTGAGCTGAAAAAAAACCCTGCAAAAAAGCAGCGTTCAGCTCCTAACGCAGCTACATTGTTTCCTATGGGGAAACACTTCCTAAGTCTGCACCTAACACCCTAACATGAACCCCGAGTCTAAACACCCCTAACCTTACACTTATTAACCCCTAATCTGCCACCCCCACTATCGCTGACCCCTGCATATTATTATTAACCCCTAATCTGCCGCTCCGTACACCGCCTCAACCTACGTTATCCCTATGTACCCCTAAACCTGTTCCGATCAGCCAATAGAATGCAAGCTCAATTTGATTGGCTGATCGGATCAGCCAATCGGATTGAACTTGAATCTGATTGGCTGATTCCATCAGCCAATCAGAATTTTCCTACCTTAATTCCGATTGGCTGATAGAATCCTATCAGCCAATCGGAATTTGACGGACGCCATCTTGGATGACGTCATTTAAAGAAACCGTCATTCGGCGAGTAGGCGTCGGTAGAAGAGGATGGATCCGCGTCGGCTGGAAGATGATGGCTCCGGAAGAAAGAAGATTGAAGATGCCGCTTCATAGAAGACTTCATCCCGATGATGGACTTCTTCAGCGCCCGCTTGGATCAAGACTTCAGCCTGATTATGGATTTCTTCAGCCACCGCTTGGATCCAGACTTCAACCGGAGGATGGACGTCACTCTTCAGCCACCGCTTGGGCTTGGATGAAGATTTCGGAGGCTCTTCTGGACAGATCGGGACCCGGTGTGGTGAAGACAAGGTTTATTTAAGGGGGGTTTGGGTTAGATTAGGGGTATGTGGGTGGTGGGTTGTAATGTTGGGGGGGGAATTGTATGGTTTTTTTTTACAGGCAAAAGAGCTGAATTCTTTGGGGCATGCCCCGCAAAGGGCCCTTTTCAGGGCTGGTAAGGTAAAAGAGCTTTTCTATTTTAATTTTAGAATAGGGTAGGGCATTTTTTTATTTTGGGGGGCTTTGTTATTTTATTAGGGGGCTTAGAGTAGGTGTAATTAGTTTAAAATTGTTGTAATATTTTTCTAATATTTGTAAATATTTTTATATTTTTTGTAACTTAGTTCTTTTTTATTTTTTGTACTTTAGTTAGTTTATTTAATTGTATTTATTTGTAGGTATTGTATTTAATTAATTTATTGATAGTGTAGTGTTAGGTTTAATTGTAGATAATTGTAGGTAGTTTATTTAATTTATTTATTGATAGTGTAGTGTTAGGTTTAATTGTAACTTAGGTTAGGATTTATTTTACAGGTAATTTTGTAATTATTTTAACTAGGTAACTATTAAATAGTTATTAACTATTTAATAGCTATTGTACCTGGTTAAAATAAATACAAAGTTGCCTGTAAAATAAATATTAATCCTAAAATAGCTACAATATAATTATTATTTATATTGTAGATATATTAGGGTTTATTTTACAGGTAAGTATTTAGATTTAAAAAGGAATAATTTATTTAATAAGAGTTAATTTATTTCGTTAGAATAAAATTATATTTAACTTAGGGGGGTGTTAGGGTTAGAATTAGCTTTAGGGGTTAAAAAATTTATTAGAGTAGCGGTGAGCTCCAGTCTGCAGATTAGGGGTTAATACTTGAAGTTAGGTGTGGGCGATGTTAGGGAGAGCAGATTAGGGGTTAATACTATTTATTATAGGGTTATTGAGGCGGGAGTGAGGCGGATTAGGGGTTAATACATTTATTATAGTAGCGGTGCGGTCCGGTCGGCAGATTAGGGGTTAATAAGTGTAGGCAGGTGGAGGCGACGTTGTGGGGGGCAGATTAGGGGTTAATAAATATAATATAGGGCTCGGCGGTGTTAGGGGCAGCAGATTAGGGGTACATAGCTATAATGTAGCTGGCGGCGGCGTGCGAACGGCAGATTAGGGGTTAATAAGTGGAGGCAGGTGGAGGCGACATTGTTGGGGCAGATTAGGGGTTAATTAATATAATATAGGGGTCGGCGGTGTTAGGGGCAGCAGATTAGGGGTACATAGGGATAACGTAGGTGGCAGCGGTGTGCGGTCGGCAGATTAGGGATTAAAAATTTTTAATAGAGTGGCGGCGATGTGGGGGGACCTCGGTTTAGGGGTACATAGGTAGTTTATGGGTGTTAGTGTACTTTAGAGCACAGTAGTTAAGAGCTTTATAAACCGGCGTTAGCCCAGAAAGCTCTTAACTACTGACTTTTTTCTGCGGCTGGAGTTTTGTCGTTAGATTTCTAACACTCACTTCAGCCAAGACTCTAAATACCGGTGTTAGGAAGAACCCATTGAAAAGATAGGATACGCAAATGGCGTAGGGGGATCTGCGGTATTGAAAAGTCGCGGCTGCAAAGTGAGCGTTAGACCCTTTCCTGACTGACTCCAAATACCAGCGGGCGGTAAAAACTAGCGTTAGGAGCCTCTAACGATGGTTTTGACGGCTACCGCCCAACTCTAAATCTAGGCCTTAGGGTTTATTTTTATTTTACAGGCAAGTTTGTATTTATTTTAACTAGGTAGAATAGTTATTTAATAGTTATTAACTATTTAATAACTACCTAGCTAAAATAAATACAAATTTACCTGTAAAATAAAACCTAACCTAAGTTACACTAACACCTAACACTACACTATAATTAAATAAATTAATTAAATTAAATACAATTACCTAAATTAAATTAAATTAGCTAAAGTACAAAAAAAACCCCACTAAATTACTGAAAATAACAAATTAAAGATATTTAAACTAATTACACCTAATCTAATAGCCCTATCAAAATAACCCCCCCCCAAATAAAAAAAAAACCCTAGCCTAAACTAAACTACCAATAGCCCTTAAAAGGGTCTTTTGCGGGGCATTGCCCCAAAAATAATCAGCTCTTTTACCTGAAAAAAAATACACACAACCCCCCAACAGTAAAACCCACCACCCACACAACCAACCTCCCAAATAAAATACGATCTAAAAAAACCTAAGCTCCCCATTGCCCTGAAAAGGGCATTTGGATGGGCATTGCTCTTAAAAGGGCAGTTAGCTCTTTTGCAGGCCCAAACCCTAGCCTAAAAATAAAACCCACCCAATACAACCTTAAAAAAAACCTAACACTAACCCCCTGAAGATCGACATACCGGGAGAAGCCTTCATCCAAGCTGGGCCAAAGTCCTCAACAAAGCCGGGAGAAGTCTTCATCAAAGCCGGGCGAAGTGGTCCTCCAGACGGGCAGAAGTCTTCATCCAGACGGCATCTTCTATCTTCATCCATCCGGCACGGAGAGGGTCCATCTTCAAGACATCCGACGCAGAGCTTCCTCTTCATCCGACGACTAAAGACGAATGAAGGTACCTTTAAGTGACGTCATCCAAGATGGCGTCCCTTAGATTCCGATTGGCTGATAAAATTCTATCAGCCAATCGGAATTAAGGTAGAAAAAATCATATTGGCTGATGCAATCAGCCAATAGGATTGAAGTTCAATCCTATTGGCTGATTGAGCTAGGATTGGCTGATTGGAACAATATAGTTTAGGCTAGGTTTTTTTTATTTTGGGGGGGCTTTTTTATTTTGATAGGGCTATTAGATTAGGTGTAATTAGTTTAAATATCTGTAATTTAGTGTTTGTTGGTTTTTGTTCTTTAGCTAATTTAATTTAATTTAGGTAATTGTATTTAATTTAGTTAAAGGGACAGTCTACACCAAAATTTTTCTTATTTAAAAAGATAGATAATCCCTTTATTAACCATTCCCCGTTTTTGCATAACCGACACAGTTATATTAATATACTTTTTACCTCTGTGATTACCTTGTATCTAAGCCTCTGCAGACAGCCTCCTTATCTAAGTGCTTTTGACAGACATGCAGTGTAGTCAAACAGTGAAGACTCCTAAATAACTTCACGGGAGTGAGCACAATGTTATCTATATGATACACATGAACTAACACTGTCTAACTGTGAAAAACTTTCAAAATGCTCTGAGCTAAGAGGCGGTTTTCAACAGTTTAGAAATCAGTATGAACCTAGCTAGGTTTAGCTTTTCAAAAATACCACCAAGGGAACAAAGCAAATTTGATGATAAAAGTAAATTGGAAAGTTGTTTAAAATTTCATGCCCTATCTGAATCATGAAAGTTTAGTTTTGACTTTACTGTCCCTTTAATTTATTTAATTATATTGTAGTGTTAGGTGTTAGTGTAACTTAGGTAAGGTTTTATTTTACAAGTAAATTTGTATTTATTTTAGCTAGGTAGTTATTAAATAGTTAAAAACTATTTAAAGGGTCATGAAACCCAAAATATTTCTTTCATGATTCAGATAGATAATACAATTTTAAACAACATTACAATTTACTTCTATTATCTAATTTACTTCATTCTTTATATATCCCTTGTTGAAGAAATAGCAATGCACATGGGTGAGCCAATAACAAGAGGCATCTATGTGCAGTCACCAATCAGCAGATACTGAGCATATCTAGATATGCTTTTCAACCAAGTATATCACGAGAATGAAGCAAATTAGACAACAAAAGTAAATTAGAAAACTGTTTAAAATAGCATGCTCTTTCTAAAGCATGAAAGAAAGTTTTGCGCTAGAATGTCCCTTTAATAACTATTCTACCTAGTTAAAATAAATACAAACTTGCCTGTAAAATAAAAAACTATTAGTTATATTGTAGCTAGATAGGCTTTATTTTATAGGTAAGTATTTAGTAAGTCGTTTTGCGGTAAGGCCAAAGAAGTGTGCGGTGACCCTAAACCTTCAAGACTCGTAATACCCTAACGCACAACTCGTAATCTAGCCGATAGTCTTTTCCCTTATGTACATAGTATACCCTTATCTATATATAGTGCTGGGTCACAGAACTAAATGCGAGCCATGTATCATAACATGTATCTGTACTCAATAGTTATTCCTGTCCATAGTTATAGCCTGCATATAGTAACTTTAGATATGTTTTACCTGGGATACAGACTTCAAATATACAACGCATTGAGCTAATAATAAGCATTGCTGAGACTATGCCCCTTTTTGATGAATTGTACTGCCTATTTTGTTTCTCTGCCATATTGTAACATTTAACACTGTAACACATGTTGTTTGTTTGTATTGGGTCACAGGTGTTGGTGTTGCTGACTAGCGTCCGGTTACCATGACAACAGTGAGTATGCAACGTGAGTCACGTGATCATGGCCACTTCCAGTTATGCCATCAGCAGTGCCGCAATGGAGTTCCGAGGGTGTTTTAAGAAGGGTGAGTCGACTGTTCACATTTGTATGTCTGTTTGAAAACAGGGGTGACCCCGAAATGTCACAAATTAAAGGAGTAATTCTTTTTACTAAGACCCAGTGAGTGCCTTCTATTTTATGCAAATATATATACAGTATATACACTGTATATGAGTATAATACTTTATGTTAATATGATTTACATGTGTTTTGTTATACTTTTATTCTAGCCTAACACTTTACTCCAGGTCTCAAGGCGCACTAAGGCCTAGATTTGGAGTTTTGTCGGTAACGACCCGCGTAGCTAACGCCGGCTTTTTTCTGGCCGCACCATAAAAATAACTCTGGTATTGAGAGTCCACATAAAGGCTGCGTTAGGCTCCAAAAAAGGAGAGTAGAGCATTTTTAACGCAGCTTCAACTCTCAATACCAGAGTTGCTTACGCAAGCGGCCAGCCTCAAAAACGTGCTCGTGCACGATTCCCCCATAGGAAACAATGGGGCTGTTTGAGCTGAAAAAAAACCTAACACCTGCAAAAAAGCCGCGGTAAGCTCCTAACGCAGCCCCATTGTTTGCTATGCGGAAACAATTCCTACGTCTGCACCTAACACTCTAACATGTACCCCGAGTCTAAACACCCCTAGCCTTACACTTATTAACCCCTAATCTGCCGCCCCCGCTATCGCTGACCCCTGCATATTATTATTAACCCCTAATCTGCCGCTCCGTAAACCGCCGCTACTTACATTATCCCTATGTACCCCTAATCTGCTGCCCTAACATCGCCGACCCCTATATTATATTTATTAACCCCTAATCTGCCCCCCACAACGTCGCCTCCACCTGCCTACACTTATTAACCCCTAATCTGCCGACCGGACCTGAGCACTACTATAATAAAGTTATTAACCCCTAATCCGCCTCACTAACCCTATAATAAATAGTATTAACCCCTAATCTGCCCTCCCTACATCGCCGACACCTAACTTCAATTATTAACCCCTAATCTGCCGACTGGAGCTCACCGCTATTCTAATAAATGTATTAACCCCTAAAGCTAAGTCTAACCCTAACACTAACACACCCCTACATTAAATATAATTTGAATCTAACGAAATTAATTAACTCTTATTAAATAAATTATTCCTATTTAAAGCCAAATACTTACCTGTAAAATAAATCCTAATATAGCTACAATATAAATTATAATTATATTATAGCTATTTTAGGATTAATATTTATTTTACAGGTAACTTTGTATTTATTTTAACCAGGTACAATAGCTATTAAATAGTTAAGAACTATTTAATAGCTAAAATAGTTAAAATAATTACAAAATCACCTGTAAAATAAATCCTAACCTAAGTTACAATTAAACCTAACACTATACTATCAATAAATTAATTAAATACAATACCTACAAATAACTACAATGAAATAAACTATCTAAAGTACAAAAAATAAAAAAGAACTAAGTTACAAAAAATAAAAAAATATTTACAAACATAAGAAAAATATTACAACAATTTTAAACTAATTACACCTACTCTAAGCCCCTAATAAAATAACAAAGCCCCCAAAATAAAAAAATGCCCTACCCTATTCTAAATTACTAAAGTTCAAAGCTCTTTTACCTTACCAGCCCTGAACAGGGCCCTTTGCGGGGCATGCCCCAAGAAGTTCAGCTCTTTTGCCTGTAAAAAAAAACATACAATACCCCCCCCCCCAAAATTACAACCCACCACTCACATACCCCTAATCTAACCCAACCCCCCCTTAAATAAACCTAACACTAAGCCCCTGAAGATCTTCCTACCTTATCTTCACCATACCAGGTTCACCGATCGATCCAGAAGAGCTCCTCCGATGTCCTGATCCAAGCCCAAGCGGGGGGCTGAAGAGGTCCATGATCCGGCTGAAGTCTTCATCCAAGCGGGGCAGAAGAGGTCTTCCATCCGATTGCGATCAGCCAATAGAATGCGAGCTCAATCTGATTGGCTGATTGGATCAGCCAATCGGATTGAACTTGATTTTGATTGGCTGATTCCATCAGCCAATCAGAATATTCCTACCTTAATTCCGATTGGCTGATAGAATCCTATCAGCCAATCGGAATTTGAGGGACGCCATCTTGGATGATGTCCCTTAAAGGAACCGTCATTCTTCAGTTGGACGTCGCCGGAAGAAGATGGGTCCGCGGTGGAGGTCTTCAGGATGGAGCCGGTCGTCATTGGATGAAGATAGAAGATGCCGCTTGGATCAAGATGGTTGCCGGTCCGGATCACCTCTTCTTCCCGGATAGGATGAAGACTTTGGAGCCTCTTCTGGACCTCTTCAGCCACCGGATGATGGATCGCCAGCCCCCGCTTGGGTTGGATGAAGATTTTGGAGCCAGGACGGATCGGTGATACCTGGTGAGGTGAAGACAAGGTAGGATGATCTTCAGGGGCTTAGTGTTAGGTTTATTTAAGGGGGGTTTGGGTTAGATTAGGGGTATGTGGGTGGTGGGTTGTAATGTTGGGGGGGGGTATTGTATGTTATTTTTTACAGGCAAAAGAGCTGAACTTCTTGGGGCATGCCCCGCAAAGGGCCCTGTTCAGGGCTGGTAAGGTAAAAGAGCTTTGAACTTTAGTAATTTAGAATAGGGTAGGGCATTTTTTTATGTTGGGGGTCTTTGTTATTTTATTAGGGGGCTTAGAGTAGGTGTAATTAGTTTAGAATTGTTGTAATATTTTTCTTATGTTTGTAAATATTTTTTTATTTTTTGTAACTTAGTTCTTTTTTATTTTTTGTACTTTAGTTAGTTTATTTCATTGTAGTTATTTGTAGGAATTGTATTTAATTTATTTATTGATAGTGTAGTGTTAGGTTTAATTGTAACTTAGGTTAGGATTTATTTTACAGGTAATTTTGTAATTATTTTAACTAGGTAACTATTAAATAGTTCTTAACTATTTAATAGCTATTGTACATGGTTAAAATAATTACAAAGTTGCCTGTAAAATAAATATTAATCCTAAAATAGCTATAATATAATTATAATTTATATTGTAGCTATATTAGGATTAATTTTACAGGTAAATATTTAGCTTTAAATAGGAATAATTTATTTAATAAGAGATCATTAATTTTGTTAGATGTAAATTATATTTAACTTAGGGGGGTGTTAGTGTTAGGGTTAGACTTAGCTTTAGGGGTTAATACATTTATTAGAATAGCGGTGAGCTCCAGTCGGCAGATTAGGGGTTAATAATTGAAGTTAGGTGTCGGCGATGTTAGGGAGGGCAGATTAGGGGTTAATACTATTTACTATAGGGTTAGTGAGGCGGATTAGGGGTTAATAACTTTATTATAGTAGCGCTCAGGTCCGGTCGGCAGATTAGGGGTTAATAAGTGTAGGCAGGTGGAGGCGACGTTGAGGGGGGCAGATTAGGGGTTAATAAATGTAATATAGGGGTCGGCGGTGTTAGGGGCAGCAGATTAGGGGTACATAAGGATAACGTAGGTGGCGGCGCTTTGCGTTCGGCAGATTAGGGGTTAATAAGTGTAGGTAGCTGGCGGCGACGTTGTGGGGGGCAGATTAGGGGTTAATAAATATAATATAGGGGTCGGCGGTGTTAGGGGCAGCAGATTAGGGGTACATAAGTATAACGTAGGTGGCGGTCGGCAGATTAGGGGTTAAAAAAATGTAATCGAGTGTCGGCGATGTGGGGGGACCTCGGTTTAGGGGTACATAGGTAGTTTATGGGTGTTAGTGTACTTTAGAGTACAGTAGTTAAGAGCTTTATAAACCGGCGTTAGCCCATAAAGCTCTTAACTACTGACTTTTTTCCTGCGGCTGGAGTTTTGTCGTTAGATGTCTAACGCTCACTTCAGACACGACTCTAAATACCGGAGTTAGAAAAATCCCATTGAAAAGATAGGATACGCAATTTACGTAAGGGGATCTGCGGTATGGAAAAGTCGCGGCTGAAAAGTGAGCGTTAGACCCTATTTTGAGTGACTCCAAATACCGGAGGTAGCCTAAAACCAGCGTTAGGAGCCTCTAACGCTGGTTTTCACGGCTAACGCCAAACTCCAAATCTAGGCCTAAATTTTTTAAGCTCTATAATGTGTTGCATTCAAGTGCAATACATAACTTACAACTTGAAATATGAGCACTGTTTAGAGTGGCTCCGTTATTTATTGAAATGTATAAGGCTCGCTAAAGAGATATTGGCCGTGGTAATTTTACCACAGAATTGTAATATCAGATTGCACGCAAATACTAGCTTGGGCCCACAATATTGATAGGGCACCCTGTACTATTAATTATGCCTCACTTGTAATTTAGGCCAGAATGTTTTTGCCACACTTTTATTAAGATTAGGGGCATCGGCATGGAACAACAGTCCAGCTTCCACATTAATTCCCAATGAATGCAAGAATGAACATTTATATACTAACAAGTGAATTAAGAATATACCATAAAACTGACAAAAAAAAGCATAAGAAACACAAAACAAGTTTCATAGCAATATCTACTTAAGCTGTATTGGTTTTTTTTCTTAAAAATATGGCAGCCTTATAAAGAAATAGTACCAAACATTAACATATTTCTTTAAAAATGTGTTATTTTCAATGTAGAAATGTATCACTTTTTATTCAGAAACAAAATTATTTTATCTAATATAGAAAATCACACATTGAGAACAACAAAGTAAACTAATGTAAACTCTTAGTAGTTTATGTTGCAACTTGTCCCCATCCTAAGGAGTATGTACAGTAGATAATATAGAATAATGTTCATATTATCTTACTTTTTGTATTAGAGTGAAATCCTCTCTGTGGCTGTGCTTTTTTTTTTTTTATAACTTTCTGTATATATTTTTTCTGTATAGTTCTGGTGCCTTACGTGTGCACTTTGTTGTTCCCAGTGTTTATTTTAGGAACGCCTTTGTTTCTCATAACATATGTTTGGTGAAATTTAAGGTTTAGAGGGACATTAAGAACATCTGGTTCATTTGGCTATGGTTGGTTATTACAAAAGAAATATCAACAAATGATAATACCTTCGTTACTGGTAGCTAAATGTTTCACCCAGAGATCAAGGAAATGTCTTTATAAATGTTAACTACTTATAAATATTGTTTTTGTCTTTTTAGCATTCATCAAATGAAATAAGTATGCTGTGTATTTTCAGGAGGAATTTATCCACTTATAGAACACTTGTGGTCATGCAAATCCCAACTCTTATTTGTGATACATTCTTTTATTTATTTTGCACATACTGCAGCATTAATTTGTATATTTAACTTATTCATGGGTCATTTCCCTACAACATACCTAAATGCTGGAATAATTTGGAACTGAAAACTGGTTTGTTATAATATTTTTTTTTTTATGTTTCGTGTATATCAAATCCCTTTATTTCATAGCTTTGCTTCATAAAATGTATTTTAATGGCAGAATCTGGTTTATCTGAAAAAAGTTTGACACTGAAACATATATCTACAGTCATGGCCAAAAATATTGGCACCCCTGCATTTATGTCAGATAATGCACCACTTTGCCCAGAAAATTGTTGCAATTACAAGTGTTCAGGCATTCTCATGTTTATTTATTTATTTTGTTTGTATAGGTATGACACAAAAAAAAATGGAGAAAAAAAAGCCAAATCTGACATATTCCACGCAAAACTCCAAAAATGGACTGGACAAAATTATTGGCACCTCCTCAAAATTGTAAGAAATAATTGCATTCCAAGTTTGTAATGCTCCTGTAATTTGTAATTAAACTCACCTGTATCAATTAACAGGTGCTGACAATATAGAAATCACACCAGCAACCTGTTAAAATGGTGAAAAATTTACTCAACCTTTCTGTTGTGTGTCTCTTTGTGCCACCCTAAGAATGGAGAAGAGTAAGTGCAGCAAAGAAATGTCTGAGGATTTAAGAACAAAAATTGTGGAAAAGCATGGAGAATATCAAGGTTACAAGTTCATCTCCAGAGATCTTAATTTTCCTGTGTCCACTGTGCGCAACATTGTCAAGAAGTTTACAGCCCATGGCACTGTAGCTAGTTTCCCTGGATTTGGACAAAAGAGGAAAATTAATCAAATATTGCAATAAATGATTGTTCAAATGGTGGATAAAGAACCTCAATCGACTTCCAGACACATTCAAGCTAACCTTCAGGCACAGGGTACAAATGTGTCAGCTTGCACTATACGTTACCATCTGAATGAAAAGGGAAGCTATGGTAGGAGACCCTGGAGGACCCCACTGCTGACACAGAAACATAAAAAAGCCAGATTGGAGTTTGGCAAAACTTACCTGAGGAAGCCAAAATCCTTTTGGGAGAATCTGCTGTTGACAGACAAAACAAAATTACAGCTTTTTGGTAAAGCCCATCATTCTACTGTTTTCCAAAAAAGAAATGAGGCTTTTAAAGAAAAGAATACAGTTCCTACAGTCAAACATGTTGCGGGTTCACTAAATGTTTTGGAGTTGCTTTGCTGCTTCAGGCACTGGATATCTTGACTGTGTGCATGGCATTATGAAATCTGAAGACTACCAAATAATTCTATGGTGCAATGTAGGATCCAGTATCAGAAAGTTGGGTCTCCGTCAGAGGTCATTGGTCTTACAGCAGGACAATGACCCAAAGCACATGTCAAAAAGCACCCAGAAATAGTTTAAGACAAAGCACTGGAGAGTACTGAACTGGTCAGCAATGATTCCAGATCTCAATCCCGTAGAGCGAAAGATAAAAAAAGAAGGCGCCACCATGGTGCACAATCAGATGATTCAAACACGCCAAATGTACAAGTAAGACCGTACTTACAAGCTGTATGACACTTGAGAAGTGTCACAAATGCCTTCTGGACTGTTGGGAGTCGTCCAGCTAACTCACATTGATGGATGTCAGAGCAGGTCTGAAGCGTGGGAGAGGCGACAGGCTCACAGCATGCAGTGACTAGCCACAAGCTCAGCGCCAAGCCGGATCGTACACTGGTGTTAATGGATACACCAGTAAAAGTAGATACCCTCTTGGATACAATGTATCAAAATGAATCCAAATGTTGAATAAAATTGTGGATAGTATGGTTGAAAAAGATGATGGTTCGTGGCAAAAGTCTAGTGAAAACAAACAGACTTTATTTAAAGTATAGCAGCACAACGTTTCTCGGTCTTTCCTGACCGTTTCCTCAGGTGCAATATACAAAATGATTAAAACCACGAACTTTTATTGCCGAGTTTTCGGCGTCTTCTAAAGTGAACAGCGCATGCGTGGAGGTGTGACCACTACAAGAGCTACCATTGGTTGTCATTGTCCAATGTTAGAGGGAATGCTTTACAAGCCTCTATGCGAAGTGCACAGCATAAGTAAAAAACTGCCACTCGTGTCATATATGCAAAATCGTGCAGGATGAATTTGCACAGGCACTTTTATAAGGGGTATATAAAATACGCATAGAAGAAATAAGTCTATGTCAATATAAGTAGTATAAATACAAGAATGTAAATAATATATGTATATGTTTTTATCAATGGGAGACTCTAAGTGGTGACACCAATCGCGCACACTAAAAATAAACATAAAGCAGGTAAAACTAAAATATCTATCAATCCGGATAACAAATAATATAATATTTGCAGGATAATACATCACAATACAGTAAATATTAGCCTCATATGAGAGACCTAAAGTTAAAGATTTCTATAGCATAGAACGTAAATAAATACGAAGGTGTACACAACAATAAATTATGAAACTAAATAAATAAAAGGTGCAGATAAAATCTACTAGTAAAACATATTTATAGATGGTATGTAAATAAATTATCTAGCTATACATGCATATAAGTACCTATGCGCGTCTCGTATCTAATGAGTATGGCTGAAACCACAACCCATAAGGCACCCCACATGAACTACGATATATCTATCCCTATCTATATAGATATAACAATCATGTTATATCTATATTATATTTGCATATGTAATATGCAAATATAATATCTAGCTATGCATACATATATGCACCCATAACGTCTCATATCTCATGAGTATGGCTGAAACCACAACCCATAAGGTATCAAACATGGAATACGTTATATCAATCCATCGCCAATAGTGTTGTGTCTATATTAATTTTCACATAAGGCAATGTGGTAGAAGTCATCATAAAAATACCATCAGCAAAATATATGTTAAAAAAAATGTATATTAAAAAACTAGTTAAAAGCTGCCATATCGATATTGGCATTGAGACCACCAGGGGACAGACTTTTGAGTTTCCAAATCCAAAAGGTCTCCCTTTGACAAAGGGAGACCTTTTGGATTTGGAAACTCAAAAGTCTGTCCCCTGGTGGTCTCAATGCCAATATCGATATGGCAGCTTTTAACTAGTTTTTTAATATACATTTTTTTTAACATATATTTTGCTGATGGTATTTTTATGATGACTTCTACCACATTGCCTTATGTGAAAATTAATATAGACACAACACTATTGGCGATGGATTGATATAACGTATTCCATGTTTGATACCTTATGGGTTGTGGTTTCAGCCATACTCATGAGATATGAGACGTTATGGGTGCATATATGTATGCATAGCTAGATATTATATTTGCATATTACATATGCAAATATAATATAGATATAACATGATTGTTATATCTATATAGATAGGGATAGATATATCGTAGTTCATGTGGGGTGCCTTATGGGTTGTGGTTTCAGCCATACTCATTAGATACGAGACGCGCATAGGTACTTATATGCATGTATAGCTAGATAATTTATTTACATACCATCTATAAATATGTTTTACTAGTAGATTTTATCTGCACCTTTTATTTATTTAGTTTCATAATTTATTGTTGTGTACACCTTCGTATTTATTTACGTTCTATGCTATAGAAATCTTTAACTTTAGGTCTCTCATATGAGGCTAATATTTACTGTATTGTGATGTATTATCCTGCAAATATTATATTATTTGTTATCCGGATTGATAGATATTTTAGTTTTACCTGCTTTATGTTTATTTTTAGTGTGCGCGATTGGTGTCACCACTTAGAGTCTCCCATTGATAAAAACATATACATATATTATTTACATTCTTGTATTTATACTACTTATATTGACATAGACTTATTTCTTCTATGCGTATTTTATATACCCCTTATAAAAGTGCCTGTGCAAATTCATCCTGCACGATTTTGCATATATGACACGAGTGGCAGTTTTTTACTTATGCTGTGCACTTCGCATAGAGGCTTGTAAAGCATTCCCTCTAACATTGGACAATGACAACCAATGGTAGCTCTTGTAGTGGTCACACCTCCACGCATGCGCTGTTCACTTTAGAAGACGCCGAAAACTCGGCAATAAAAGTTCGTGGTTTTAATCATTTTGTATATTGCACCTGAGGAAACGGTCAGGAAAGACCGAGAAACGTTGTGCTGCTATACTTTAAATAAAGTCTGTTTGTTTTCACTAGACTTTTGCCACGAACCATCATCTTTTTCAACCATACTATCCACAATTTTATTCAACATTTGGATTCATTTTGATACATTGTATCCAAGAGGGTATCTACTTTTACTGGTGTATCCATTAACACCAGTGTACGATCCGGCTTGGCGCTGAGCTTGTGGCTAGTCACTGCATGCTGTGAGCCTGTCGCCTCTCCCACGCTTCAGACCTGCTCTGACATCCATCAATGTGAGTTAGCTGGACGACTCCCAACAGTCCAGAAGGCATTTGTGACACTTCTCAAGTGTCATACAGCTTGTAAGTACGGTCTTACTTGTACATTTGGCGTGTTTGAATCATCTGATTGTGCACCATGGTGGCGCCTTCTTTTTTTATCTTTCACATCTACAGATCATAACATCTTGGGACACCAACAAGAATTTCGAAGAAGCAGCCTGCCATCTGTTCCAGACATTTGAATCTGGATTATGGACTAGACGAACTGTCCAATATCACATTTCCACCATCTACTAGATTGGTTTGATTGGGACTTTTTTTCACTCTGTATATATATTTTGTAATATTTACCCCTGTATACACATATAGGGGTATTTCACTATAACATTGCACTATATGTTGATATTTTTACTTTTTATACACAGATATTTGGCGCACTGGTTTTTTTTCACATTTAACAATCCCGTAGAGCACCTGTAGAGAGATCTCAAAACAGCAGTTGGAAAAAGGAACCCTTCCAATCTGAGAGACCTGGAGCAGTTGGCAAAAGAAGAGTGGTCCAAAATTCCAGTAGGTAGGTGTAAGAAACTCATTGATGGTTACAGGAAGCAATTGATTTCAGTTATTTTTTCCAAGTGGTGTACTACCAAATATTAAATTAAGGGTGCCAATAATTTTGTCCAGTCCATTTATGGAGTTTTGCGTGGAATGTGTCAGATTTGGCTCTTTTTCCTCCACTTTTTTGTGCCATACCAATACAAACAAAAGAAATAAACATGAGAATGTCTAAACATTTGTAATTGCAACAATTTTCTGGGCGATATTTTTGGCCGTGACTATAGATATATATATATATACGTGTGTGTGTGTGTTTTTGAAGGGAGGCCTCTGTTGCTCTCTCTATATAAAGATATAGAACACATTTGCTACAATGCAATCTCAATATTAAAGTAAAAGACAATTATGCAATCACATTCTCAGTATTATGGAAATATGAATATTGTGGGCATGCAATCACATTCTCAATATTATAGATATATGAATATTGCGATTGCAATTGCTCGTTCTCAATATTATGAAAACATGAATATTGCGAACGCGCAATCACATGAATATTGCGAACACGCAATCACATTCTCAAAATAAGTAAAAAAAACACGCCTAAGGACACAATACAAGATTTTTACAATCACACCTAATGTTTACATATTTATTTTAATTTATTGATTTTATTAATTTATGCATAATTAACTTGTCCCTCACAGGACAACAATAGCTTATTTTTAATGTGAAACGATATTTAAACATGATTTTTACATTTTTTAAGCTAACATTAAAGGTCTGTTCAATTGGGCCTTAAGGGCTGAAAGCTAATAAGCAGAACTCCCACTGCTTTATTGGTGGAGCATGAACTAAAGAAAAAATCTCTGTACAAGAAGGTCTTATTTATTTATTTATTATTTTTTTTTTAGGTTTTAGAAACAATAACAATGGAGTTTGCCATTAATCAAAAAATACATAGATAAAAGTACAATTCTCGCAAAATAGAAGTGACATATACTCTTAATTACACCCAAATGATAATTAGGCAAATATAATTAAAACCTCTTTTTTATAGTTAAATCAACCTCCCAGAATATTAATAGGTCACTCTTAGACCTACATGCAGTCTCTCCAGCATTTTCCAGAAGCCGCCCTGTAAATGTGATTTATTCTAATGGGTGTGAGATACCACCTGGAGAGTAGCTTGTAATTTGATTCCTGGACTCTGGCCGAAATTGATGACTTTTTTGTGGCTTGGAAAACCATCTGCCACTCCTGATATGTGATGTCTGTGTTTAGTTCCCTTTCCCATGCTTTAACATAGGAGGGTAGGGCTTGTGTCTCTTCAAGTAGGAGGAGTTTGTACAATTTCGAGATAGCATGTGGTGTGCTTGCAGTTTGCAGACAAAGAGTTTCAAAGGGAGTTTTTGGTCTTGTGAAGTGTTGTTTATGCTGATGTGTAGATAAGTAATGCACCATTTGAGCATGTGCGAACCAATTCATTGGCACCCCAGGTAGCTGTTCCTGTATCTCCTCAACCTTCTTAAGCTTGTGTTCTTCTGTTATTGCAGAAAACACTCTCTCGCCTATGTGTGTGGTCTGGTTTGATCTGTTTTCTCTAAAATCCCAGGGCAACTCAGGGTTATTACAGATAGGGGTAAGTGGTGAAGTTATGCCGGATATGTGTGTCAAAGTGTTAAGGATCTTGTCCCATATTTGAAAAATCTCTGATAGAAGAGGGTAGTCTGCCACCGCCTTCGGTCTGTGTCTCTTATTAAGCCATGCTGTCAAACCTGCATTATTTGTGTTCATTATATCACAGTCTAATTGAACTCACTCTTTGTTTGGGTCATTTTGGCACCAATCTAATAATCTGTGTAAGATGATCGCCTGCTGGTATGTAGCTATATGTGGTACCCCCAGCCCTCCTCTGTCCCTTGGGAAGTGTAGCGAGTGCCTTGCTACTCTAGGTTTGACTTCTCTCCAAATATACTGATCTATCAGCTTTTGTATCCTATCTAAATAATGTAAAGGAAGAGGTATCGGGGTGGTTTGAAGTAAGTAGAGTAGTCTGGGCAAGACATTCCTCTTCACCACATTGATGCATCCCAGCCAGGAGATAGATTTATTCCTCCAACTGGACAAATCTGTGACTAAACTATTTTCCAATTTTTTGTAGTTGGCTTGAAACATTTCCTGTGGGTTTGGGGACAGATAAATTCCCAGGTATTTCATTTTTATCTGCTGTCTGTTTAATGGACAATTTTGCAGTAAGTTAGGCAACATATCAGGCTTGTATGTAATGTTCAAGAATTCTGATTTACCAAGATTGAGGAGAAAGTTCAAGACCCTGCCAAATGCAGCAAATGTCTCAAGTGCTTTGGGTATTGATAGATCTATGTCAGTGAGGGTGAGTAGCTCGTCATCAACGTATAACGCCAATTTATGCTCATACGTTTTAGTGTGGATACCTTTAATTTGTCCATTTAATCGAATTGTTTGTGCCAAGGCTTCAATAATGATGGCAAACAACACAGGTGAAAGCGGGCAACCTTGTCTCGTCCCGTTATTATTGCTAAATTTGTCTGAGAAAATGCCGTTCACCTTGACCCGTGCAGTCGGCTTGCTGTAGAGTGAAAAAATTTGTGCTATGAAAGGCTTTCTAAAATTAATCTTAGACAGAGTCGCTTCCAGGAACTGCCAGCATACCCTATCAAATGCTTTTTCAGCGTCCGTTGAAAAAAGCGCTAGTGGAATGTGATGAGTTTGTGCGTGTGCCATGAGTTGTATAATCTTTAGGGTGTTGTCACGGGTCTCTCTTCCGGGTAAAAGCCCACTTGGTTAGGGTGAATCAATGCGGGGAGGAATTTGTTTATTCTAGTGGCTAGTATCTTGGCATATATTTTTATGTCCGAATTCAGTAATGAAATGGGCCTAAAGTTCTCGGGTCTATCAGGGGGTTCTGCGAAACCTCCCTCTTTCATTATTGAGTTAAATAGGGCGGTGAGGGGTTGTAGAAGGTGATGGAGGTATGTTTTATAGTATTTTACACTTAATCCGTCAGGTCCTGGGCTTTTCCCATTTGGCATATTCTTTATGGCCAATTTCGTTTCCTTGGTAGTAATTGGGGCATCCAGGTTTTCTGTATCTTTCCTACTCAACTTATTAAGATGGAGATTAGCTAAGAACTGATCTATATCCACCTGATCACTATAGCTATCCAGGTTATATAGTTTTTCATAGTAGAGTCTGAATGTCTCAGCTATATGTTTACTATCCTTATGTGTCGTGCCTTCTTTATCTACAATAGTATGCACATGTGTGTTCAGCTGCTTATGTTTAAAAGCTTTCACCAACGATGATCCTACCTTGTTGTCGAGATCGTAGTGTTTCTGTTACATTATTGTGAGATGAGTATGCAAATTGCTTTTAGCTTGTGTGAGAGATGACAATATAGAGGAGGAAAAGGGGTGCTGTTTGTGTTCTGTTTCCCAGTATCTGATCTGGGCTAGAGTGGAGTTTAAGAATTGTCTCTTATGTCTGTTGTCTTTAGCCTTGAGTTTGATCATTTCCCCTCTTACTAAGCACTTATGTGCCTCCCATAGTGTTGAGTGAGAGATGGCATCATTGGAGTTTTCTCTAAAGTAATGTTCTAAAGTTGTGTCAATGTCTTACCTAGTCAATGTATTGTCCAACATGGCCTCGTCTAGCCTCCAGACAAAGGGTATTACGGGTGCGGATGGCCACATGATTTTACACTGCACCGGGGCATGATCAGACCAAGTGCGAGGCAAAATCGTGGAATTATCAATCATAGGTAAGCCCATTTGGTCACTCAGGATATAGTCTATTCTGGTGTATGTACAGTGTGGGTTGGAATAAAAAGTGTAGTCTTTGTTGCTAGGGTTAATAGCTATCCAAACGTCATGCTTTAAGAGTTGAATCTCTGTGTTTACGGCCTTGATAGTGCGCTTCGGTATACAAGATATAAAAGTAGAAGTGACCATTGTGGGGTTTAGAGGGAGGTTAAAGTCCCCTCCCAGAAAAAGTGTACCTTTTGTGTGTTCGAGATAATGATGTATCTGCCGTTTGGGTCTTTAATTGTATGTGTGGGTTGAAAGTTGATTGAGTTGCTAAATAAAATCCCCACCCCACTTTTTTTTCCTTTCCTGAAGCCAAATAAGCTGATCTATATCGTTGGTGAAGAAACGCTGGTTCCTTTCTGAAAGTGTGTCTCCTGAATAAAGATTATATCCCCTGAAGCATGGTGCAATTGGTTAAAAGCAACCAATCTTTTCTCTGGGCTGTTCAAACCCTTTGCGTTAATGGAAAATAATGTAATGAGCCTAGCGCCAGTATCAGGTTTGGCTACCATTATTGGGAGGTGGTTTAATTGATTATGTGGTTTATATGGAGGATAGGCGATGGCAAATACTGTCGTGTGTAGTCACTGTCGTATAAAGTCGTGAATAGGATGCGTTTCCGCTAACTGATCACTGGGACCCCTTATAAGTGTAATTAATATGTAGACAGTATCTCACAATTCTCCCGGTGTATACAAATATTCCAATTTACAATTCTAGTCCCTTCTGCAGAAAGGGCTGTTAAATAATTGTCAATAAAGAAAATTATATGCAGTGAAGCCTAAAAGCAATACAAAAAGTTCTTACAATAGAAAGGTGGGAAATATCCCACATCTGTAGTCCCTTAAAGAATTATCAACACATATAGTAAAGAAAAACTTACGACCTGTAGCCTTTTTTGAAGAAAGAAAAACTTAGTGTCCCAACAGGAGGCAATTGTGGTCTAAACTGCTTCTCCACTAGTGCCTGTATCACCGCTGGTAGAGGTCTGGTAGAGGTCAGCTGGAGGGTGTTGTTGCCTCTGTGATTTTCTCATGTCAGTGAACGGTTACCCCGTGGAGGAGTATGATGTTCTGTAGTGTTTTGATTATGTGGCTCTGTAGGGTTACTAGTATTCCACAAAGTCTCACAAAAATGTGGCAAGTCTTCCTGAAATCTGTATATGGCAGTTGTGTCTCCTTTAGAAGCAATGATGCTCACAGGAAATCCCCATCTGTATTGGATATTTTGATCTCGCAGTACTGTGGTGATATAGCTAAGCTCTCTCCTCTTCTGTAAGGTAGTTGGGCTTAAATCCGCAACTATTTGGATTCTGTTTCCCGCATGTGTGAAGTCCTTCTTCTGTCTGCCATATTTCATTATATCTTCTTTATCTTTGAAGTGGAGAAGTTTCAAGATGACGTCTCTCGGGGGTGCCTTTGGAGGTGGTTTGGCACGCAAAGCTCTATGAGCTCTTTCAATAATTATATCTGATGCCCCCTCATCCCCCTTGAGGGTGCGGAATAAACATTGTAGGCATCCTTCCAATGCCGTTGGTTGTATACTTTCTGGAATTCCTCTAATGCTGAGGTTTTTCCTCCTTCCTCGGTTGTCTAGATCTTCTACTTTTTCAAGTAAATGATGGATGGTTTCTGCTTGTTCATATGCCAAGCGAGACACATGCTGAATGTCATTAAAAGTAGTATTATGATTTTCTTCCAAATTTGTGACTCTCTGTACTACCCTTGTTAGAGCTTTCTTTAGCTCCCCATACCAGTTCTTGACTTCCGACATCATCTCCTTAACATCATCCATAGTACACAGCAATCTCAAATCTTCTTTAGTGAAGTCTGCAGAGTTCGTGGCTTGGGAAGATTTGTTCTTCATGCCCGCTTTTTGGGTATTTTGAGTAGATGGTTCAATAGCTGAGGCCTGGTTGGGGTCAGTTTGTTTTAAATAGTTTTGCATTGTTCTGGTATTAGGTAGGTTGTCTGTTTTATGCGATTTTTTCTCCTGGCATGTCCAGTTTATAAATCTAAGGGGTTCCCCCACTCTAGATACGTAAGGGAGTCAGAGGTTGTATATGCTTTTTGATATAGTCTCCTTCTTACTGAGAAATTTTATTTCTGCTGCAGTTCTGTGTGCAAAGCAGTCTACCTCAATGTGCAGATCTCAAGTATAGTGTTTTTATAGTATTGACTCTATACCTGCATATGAATCTGAAATGCTCATATTGCGCCAAATTTTTTTTATAAGGGGCACCTGGTGTATATAAAGATTAAAGCCCAGTATTAGATTGTCTCTCCAATGTGTTACCAAGCGTGACAATAGGCTCTCAATTTTACTGTGTGTAAGTGAGTAGTTCTGTGGCCAAGGCTGATAGCAATTTCCCTATTTCATGTATCTGCAGAGCGCTGTGTATAATGCTCTGTCACCTCCTGCAGAATCTCAGCACACAATCTGCTAGTATCTCTCCGGTGTCAGAGTATGCTTTTGACACTGTTATATATAATAAAAGAAAAAATGTTCACACAGCGTGGCCCTTTTTATGAATAAAGGGTTATGTGGTGCCGGTGTTTTATTTTATGTAATTCCCCCAGTGAGAGCCGGCGTGTTAGACTCATGTAAATTGGGGCTAGAATCTTAACTCTCAAAGCCTCCGGTCACTGCAAGCCTGGTATGTTGTGAGTTAGTGATCACAAGCTTAACGTACCAGCTGCTTAATTTGTTTATCTTAGAGACCGGTGAGACTCTAATCCAGGATCTCTAAGATGGGGCAGCTCCTCTTTTTCAGTGCGCTTGTCTGGCTGTATAAGGAGACAGTCTGATGTGCAGGAACTCCGCGGTGGCTCTTCTTCTCACCGCAACTCTCAGTGAAACTTGCCTCCTGTCAGGGGCTGTTATACTTAGATGAAGGTGGCTAATTTTATTAGGGACTACAGATGTGGGCCTAGGAGCTATGTATTCAAACGGCCATCTCTCCAAGCGGCCAAGCTCCGCCCCCCTATGTATGGGATATTATAACTTAAACATGAACTGGAACCATCTAATATTAACAAAATAACTAGCAACACAGGAATAGCTATTCACTTCCATCTACTCAGTTCAACAAGTTAAATAACAGCAAAACCACATTGTAGAGTAATTGGCTAACTCTAAACCAATGAGACAAGGAGGCTAGTATGTCCCTCTAATTGGTGAGGATAAGGAGTAAGTTTAGAGGTCAGACTATTTTGGCCCTTAGCAGTACCTTTGTAGTATCCCATGTAGACTACTGATGTACGGTCAGTAAATAAATCCATTTAGTGTAGAATGTTTAGTAGATCCCTTATTTTAGTAGTATCTAACAAACATATCTAGTGATTTAATTGGTATGAGGTGTCTACTTTATAACTCCCTAATAGCAACTTAAGCTATGGTTTCCATGTCCCTCCAGCCACAAGAGACACAGCTAAAGCTATTCTTTAAATGAAATACATTTTTATTGAAGTATTATCTGTACATAAAAAATAGACAAGACATTCTTTGGAGACATAACGGCACGATAGCCGACATTTTAACAAAACAGCTAGAAATAAACATTTGCCATATATTCCAGAAAGATCCCAAAACATTAGCCTTAGTAAAGCTTTATAACAGATAAAAATTGTTTAGGGACTCTCTAATGTTTAATAACAGTAAATCTGATCTGCCATTGTGCTTTGAGAATCTGAGGAGAGTTGGGACAGATCCCCATCTACAAATAAATTATGATGATCTTGTTTTGAGAAGAGGTAAGGAAGAAGAATTGAAGACACTGGAGGAAAAGAAAATGAGAAGGGAAGAAGAAAGAAATGTAAGGAAGAAAAACCTTCTGACCAGGACACACCCAATGGAGTTTCTAATAACAATGATAATTTACTGAGCAGCCAACTGGCAAATAGCTATATGTAAGAAATCTGTAGTATGAAGTCCAGTGTCTGTTTTGAATTGAATTAAATTGAGTCATATGTGTTCCAATAATACCAGATTCTATGGAAAGCCTCCTGATTGTCTTGCGTTATTGCTACTTGTGCTGACATGTTGTAGAAATGTCTGATTTTATGTAAAATTTCCTCCCAGGATGGAGCCCCTTCTCTCCAATATCGGGCTATACATATACGTGTAGCTGTGCATAAATTCCTGATGAATTGGTTGATATCTTTGTTAAATTGCCTTAGGCGTTCATGCAATAGTGCTTGGATCATGGTCAGTTGAATGGAACTATCTAGGATCCTACTTAAAAAGAGTGATAATTTATTCCATATTGTCTTGGAGTGAGAACAATCCCACCACAGATGTTTGTACGTTCCCTTAACTTCACAACCTCTGTAACAGAGTTTGGACCCATGTCTTGTAGTATGGGAAGTAATGATAGGAGTGAGATACCACCTTAAGTTTGTTTTAAGGCAATTTTCAAGCAGGTCAGCACTTAAAAGGCTTTTTACTTGCATTGTATAATAAGTTATTCCACTTAGGAATGTCAATTTCAGTATCTAAGTCAGCTTCCCATTTAAGGTGTAGGTTTGTTTTAGTGGTTTGTGTAAAATACTGAATTAGTTGGTATAATTGTGTGATGGTTTTTCTAGGTCTGGTTGGGGAGCTACAGATGCTTTCCATGGTAGTGAAAGGATGGCCTTTCAGTGAAAGTAGGTGGTTATATATGATAGAGGGTAGTTGAAGATATAAAAACCATTGCAACTTAATAGGGGATAGTTTATCCTGTAACTGTGTGTATGTCAATATTTTACCTCTGTCTACTAAGTCTGCTATCCTGTATAAGCCTCTGTTTTCCCATTTTTTTTATAGTTGGGATTTGATCTCTAAAGCTATTCTTTAGGGGTGTTTATAGAGCTCACATATAAAGGTATTGTTATTAGCTGGAACACTATATTAGGGCACACAATAGAGACTAGTAGAAGCTACTGGTATTTTCCAGCCTCAATGAAGTATACTGCATGGGATCCTAAATATTATAGACATTATATAATAGGGAGTTAATATAGTCTGAAATTAGAATACTCATTTCCTACCACTGTCTTAATATGGACCAGATACTAAAATAAGTTAACACTATAAGAATTTTCTATGTACCATCTTATTCCTATAGAGAGGACATTTCAGTTAACGGGGTATGGTAATCAGATGAGACTAGGATTATATGGTGACACACTTAAATACAAACATTATAGACAAAAATTCTGCATTGTCCAGAAAACTAAAGACTACTGTTTAAAAACACATCTCGGTAGGACACAGTAACATATGAAACTATGACCCATGATACATTTGACATACATTAAACAAATACCATAAACATTATCATTACAAATAAAGCTGTTCAGGTAAATACCAAAAGGGTGTCACAATGCCCTCCATACTGTAGGGGTCAGTTAGCTTAGGGTATACAGAAGAGTAGAGTGCGATTTTGGGAAAGTTAGGGCAGTCGTATAGTCGTAAATAGAGTCTCAGACACAAAGTCCTCATGAACACAACTACTTATTTCACTATTTTAGAGCTCATACTAACAAGGATACTACTGGGGATAGTAGTAATACACTGTAGTTTTCATCTGGCTCATCTTGGTTCTTACCCCACACCTATTTTTGGCTGAGTGTCAGACCATGGCACACAAGATGTTGAAATAGAACATGTGTAGGGTGGAAGATCGGAACCAACAGGCTGCCTACCACCCATAGGATTGTGGTAAGTGCAAACTAAGTTGGACCTCTTCTCCCCATCTGCTGCAAAAGATGTTTCTGTAATTCCTGGGGGCCTGGAGTATACCTCCTTCCATTTTGCAGACATTCTGGCAGGAGCTGTGCTCATTAATTCTGGAGCCGTGACCCATACAGAATCCACGCTAGTTGAAGACTCGTCAGCATTGGTCTTGTCCATTTTGGTGTTCATATCCAGGTTTGCCTCCCTTGTCTGAGATCCCATGGGACCTCCAATACTCTCAAGGGGTAGACTGTGGTGTTGTGAATGGGGTGATGGAAGCACCAGCCCAATGATCCCACTACCTCCTCCCAGTGTAATGATATCTCTTTCCGCAGTGATGCTGATCTGTAGGGCAACATGGGTAGGGTTGAAGGCCTCTTTTATAGCCACTACGAAAGCATTATGATGAGCCTCCAAAATGTCTTTGAGTTTAGACACAAGAGCTGTATTAGTCTTCATAATTTAGGTGTGCTTACAAATGAGAGTTCATTTGATGTCACATTTAAAATAGCTTAGTAAGTTCCACTATACCAGATAGTTCAAGTACCTCAATGTGACGTTCTGTGTTATTTGTATCCCTTACTAGGTGGTAGGATTTTTCTGTAGAAAGGTAGTAGAATATTCTACAAATTACCAAGGAGGGGAATGGGAGAAAATCCACTAAAACTGGATATAAGCTATATATATATATATATATATATATATATATATATATATATATATATATATATATATATATATGTGTGTGTGTCCCAACTCTAAGGAGGCACGTAGTAACTAGTGCAATCCTACTGCAAAATAAGGGTAGCACACACACTTTCACGTAGTTGTATGAATCACAATGTGCAGTCTGCATCCATTCACAAAACAAGAAAAAATACTCTACTCATTACCGCAAACTTCTGGGGGGGGGATTACGCGGGCAGCCCTGGCTTCACATACTGTAAGATGTTATATGGAAATGACAGCCTTGTGGCCTAACTGAATAATATAAGCTGGGTAGGTGTTCCGGAGAGTTTCCTCAATATTCTTCGTAGTACTATAGCAGCCTGGAGATGTACTATTGTGGAGAAAATAAATATTCTCAGAAGAAACACTAAAATATCTCTAAAAAAGCTAAGTTGGATCCAGGAGCTTCAGCTGTAGGCTCCGCCCCTGCATACTTATTTTAAACTATACAATACATATACATTAAACAATAGATATACATATCTCATTTACCACATCCCCAACTCCTATAGTTTGAATAGGAAGTAGATTGCAGACATGAGAAATATATAGGCATTCCGTGGGAGTTACAAGGGTGGGTTCCCTATATTTTAATGTGGTTTCTAATATTCAAAACACTGTCCTCCATTTTAGCTATATCTTTTCAGCCATATCAGTCTCACCTGCTTTTCAGTGGCGGTATTTCCCATTTTGGCAAATCTAGTGAATGTACAGTGAAACTGAAGTGACATATGCATAATTTTAAGTGTTACTAAACAGAAGAACATTTATTATTTTTGTGAACGCACCGTCTACTTTGCGTAAACATGCTTTAAAAGACAGCCCCCCTGTCTACATCTCAGCTCATTGGTGTTGTCCTCGGAATTTTGCTAAATTTGCAATTCCTATTATATCCAATAGGAGACACACCACCACTCGTCAGCACAGTGATGTTCAGCCCACTTATATTTTGCCAGACCATTAGCCTGGCGAATCTAAAAAGGCAATTTCTCGTAGGTCCATGTTTTGAATATTGGGCCTAAGTATTTGCTTTTAAATAAATAGTAATACAAAAAATAAGTTGGACTTTATGTAAATAATTAGACAGATAAGATAATGATGTATTCTCTCCCTACAGGATCAGCCCATTGTATTGGGGTGTGGTGTCAGTTAGTATATAGATATTTCACATAAAAAATAAAGCTAATGGAACAATTCCATACATTTTAAACTGAAGTGGGTATAACAAGTAGTTGGAAAAACATTAAGGAGAAACCAGTTTTACAGTACATTGTCTCTTTAAACTTTGGATGTAGAGTAATACCAGTAGGGATATTTTCAAAAAGTGTGGGAGGTGATAGCAAAGGGGATGCTACTGTTTACAGATGCAGCATGCAGTAGAGGTTTTGGGGCCTACCTGCAGGGCAGATGGTATGTGGAGGTGTGGTCTGAGGAATGGTTAGAAAAGGGCTGGACAAAAAACAGTCTTGTTGGAGTTGGTGTATATATATATATATATATATATATATATATATATATATATATATATATATATATTAGCGTGGTCCAGCGATATTGCTTATCACAACCCAAGCTAGTGTTAAAGTGCTTACAATTTAACATAATGTTTAAAGCAAGACATATAACAGGTGTAAAAAACATAGTACAACAATTCACTCCAACAAGATCAAGGAGCACCGCCACTCCAATGATATAAGTAAAACGTAGATTTTATTTCAAGGAAGTTAAAACATAGGGCAGGTCAGTCTGCCACTCTGACAGTGGGGATGGGATGAGGAGCTCACTCCTCTGTGCTGCTGATGCGTTTTGGCCTTTTCAGCCATAATCATAGCTGCAGCTGACTGTCAAAGGCAGTCTTTTTAAAACACTTAAAGCTAATTCACAGGTATACAATGACTGAATAACAAATTAAAAAATACTATTCAATGCTTAGCAGAATACTCCAATATACATACTGTATGCTATACATTAACTTATACATTATTTTATAACTTAAAGGGACACTGTACCCAAAAAATTTCTTTCGTGATTCAGATTGAGCATGAAATTTTAAGCAAATTTCTAATTTACTCCTATTATCAAATTTTCTTCATTCTCTTGGTATCTTTATTTGAAATGCAAGAATGTAAGTTTAGATGCCGGCCCATTTTGGTGAACAACCTGGGTTGTCCTTGCTGATTGGTGGATAAATTCATCCACCAATAAAAAAGTGCTGTCCAGAGTACTGAAACCAAAAAAAAAGCTTAGATGCCTTCTTTTTCAAATAATGATAGCAAGAGAACGAAGAAAAATTGATAATAGTAAATTAGAAAGTTGCTTAAAATTGCATGCTCTTTCTGAATTACAAAAGAAAAAATTTGGGTACAGTGTCCCTTTAACAGTGAAAACATTTTAAAATGTACTTTGCACACCTGTTACAGCAGTACATTGACATATTATTCAACTATACAGATGTACACACATATATATATATTACCCTACTATACTGATGTATGCTGGAAAATTATACAGATGTACAGTGATAATCCTACCTTGAAACTTCTTTGCCTATTCATAGTTATAGGGAATATCATTCCTTGTTATGGTAATCATGTGTGTTACAAAACACATCTGTTGCCACATCTGGCTACACAATGATACATACAGAGACAATAGTTGGACCAAAGCTAGAACTGTGACTGTACCTAGAATATGATGCTTAAAGAAAGAGGGAAGCCCTTGGTACCCACAAGCACACTAGACATGGGAGATCACTCCCAAAAGTTAATTTAGTTTGTGTATCCAGAAAACCTCCCTCTTTCCTAGCAATTTGTCCCTATCTCCTCCTCTAGTAGGGCTTATTACTGTCTCTATTATGGTCCATTTTAATACTTCAGCTCTTTTGCTATGTACAGCCTTAAAGTGCTGAACCAATGGGGTTGTGAGTTTTCCTTGCTTGATACTGGAGATATGCTCTCAAATTCTCTCTCTCCCCACATACTGTATCCCACATTGGTTGCATGTAAGGAGGTAAATGGTATATGTTGCTCTACAATTTAGACATGAAAAATGGTTGTAATTAATTCCAGTAACTGAGCTCTTAAAGCCTTCCCCCACCTGTAGATGATCACATGCTATACAGCCTGCATAGCTGCACTTAAAGGTGCCTTTACATTGTAATTGAGTTGGGGCTAAAATATTACCTATAGAGATGCCCTTTTTAAAGGGATATCTACACCCATTACTAACAATATTAACTAGGCCATCATCAGCTTTGGGCATGTTAAAGTGTTTACGTATGATATTACACACTTGATGATACTCTTTGCTGTACTGGGTTATAATAATTCATCACTAGTGCAATTTCTGTGAAGTCTGTTGAATTGTCCATTAAGGACTGTTTTAAATACCCTCTTGAGGTGATTGCTTTGGGCATGGAGGAGGATGTTGCCTGAGATGGGTTTCCTGTAAACTTCTGTTACAATCTTGTTATCTTTTGTTCCTTGCAGGTTAACATCTAGATAGTTTATCCTGTCACCTCCAAATTCAAAAGTGAACTGAATGCCGGCTTCATTTTTATTCAGTCTTTCAACAAATTTTTTCTGCTTCTTCTCTGTCCGCCAGCCAGATGATTAATAAATCATCTATAAATCTCTTATAATAAATGATCTTATCGTTTGGTAATGCATCACATCCATAGATGTCCCACATCTCTGGAGGTAATGTACACCCTTAAATACAAAATAATTGTGGGTCAATAGCAGTTACCCTTAATATGAACTGCCTGAATCTAAAGTCATAATTAGAAAACCTCTCCAAGAAGAAACCAATAGCCTCCAACCCCCTGTCATGCGGTATTGAGGAATACAAAGCCACCACATCCACTGTCAACCAATTATAGCCCTCCTGCCAGGACTGGGACTCTAGCTCTATAAGTAGTTGCTTTGTATCCCCCAAATAACTTGCCAGATTTTTAACAAGGGGCTGGAGTATAGTATCCAGCCATTGGGATAAAGGTTCAAAGAGTGAACCAATCCCACTAATGATGGGGCGTCCTTTGACATTCATCAGGGACTTTTGGACTTTAGGAAGAAAATTTAAAATTGGAACCACTGGGTTCTCTACATATAAAAAAACTACTGTTTTTTGTATCCAAATGTCCTGCCTCATAGTAGTAGATGTATTGTCTAGATTCAAATGGAAAGAATATAGAATGGCAACAGTAGAAGCTAGTAAAGACAGTAATATCTACCTTTTCTTTGTGTGTCACATAAGGAACCGATAAACGGAATAAAGTGTTGGTAACTCCTTGGACATGAGCAGCATACAAGAGGAATTGGGATCAATGGGGGGAGTATGGTAACTGTAAGGAAGAACGGACAAGAGACTTTTGGAGTAGTTATGGTAATTGAGGAACAGGAAATTGAAGAAAGGGCAATTAAGGACAGCTATGATGGGGGTGCTGTTCTTTATGCAGCTATAGGGAAAAGGATGTTACAAAAAGGTTACAAAAAGGTTCATAGTGAAATAGTCAGGTCATAGGGTAAAGGGAAAAGAACAGAGGCAGATAGGATGGAGCCTGTCATGATTAATGGCTCCAGAAGTTAGTGGAAGGTTTCAAGTGTGTATTCAATAATAAGAAGGAGTGCTGTGTCAGTTTGGGTTTGTATTGGCATTCCATTAGTAGGGAAATCTAAGTCAAATCTAAGTCAAATGGGGGAAAAAGGGCTAAAAGAGGAGGATGTGAGAGCATCAGTAGAAGACATTGATTATCATTAGAAAATCAAAGAGACACAGAAGGTAAGGGTCAGTGGTTACATTTGAAGAAGAGTTATTCAGGAAAGATGGTGCACTTGTCAGTTGAAGGCAACAACATGTTTTTGGCAGACATCAGGTGCATAATTGATGCAGGTAAAATAAGGTCACATTTGGGGGAGTTGGACCGCTTTTAGTGGCAGTGAATTTGATGCCTGGCACATAGGTGAGACTGTCTAGGATGGCATTAGTGAGGATCCTGCGCCATACAAAGGTAAGTAGTGGTGGTCTACTGTAATGCCCTCCTATGTAACAGTTTCTCTTTGGTCCCTCCTTGTCTGTCATGCCACAGGTGGTGAATTGGCTTGCCACCTAAGATGTGGGCATCAATTCAGTTAATTGGTTTCATTCAGTTATTATTGGCTAATGATCTTTACATTTATGATTCAGTTATTTTCAGAGGTTGCTTTAATTTTGCCACAAAAAGGCAATGCTACCTTTTCCTTTCTGCCAAAATCTAGGTCTGTGTATTTAAATATTTTGGGGTTAAAAAGATAAGATAATGTTGCTAGGGGTGTTAATAAGGTTAGGAGTGGAGGTAGCTATGAGCCTCTATTCCCTTACTAAAATTGAGCTTGTTCTTTGCTAGGGGCTAGAGTGAGACTTCAACATTGTTTCATTTGTGCACAGCTCCTCGGGAAGGTAACCAAAAGCTGTGAGTGCATTCATATCAAGAAAGAAAGAAAAGGGAGAAAAAGAAAAGAAAGAAAAAGAAAAATGTATATATACATTTACTAATGTAGCAAAATATTCAGCTTGTCCCAGGTTTTTCCATTTGTGTAAAGCCTCATCATGGGTGGTTACAGAGTTTAAGGGGCCTTTTCAAGAAGAAACCTTTAAATTCCATAGTTTATCATGAACTCATATGCATAAAAGTCTTTCTGTGGTATAGTATATAGCCAAGTAAAATAAGCCATCAACATCAAGGTTTGATGTTCAGGTACAAACAAAATATACAGGAGCATGCAGATCATAAGCAGTGTAAAAACATTAATTAGCACACTGCAAGTTGTGCAAGTAATGTGGTTTAAAAAATTATTCTATGATCTTATTAGATGGCTAAATAAACAGGTTGGGACTGAGGAATCTATCATATATACTTGGCATTTAAAATGTGGGCAAGTTTTATTAATTATGTTTTGAAAAAAAAACTCAGCATCTGAGGAGCTGGTTATCTTACTAATAATTAACTTAACAGATTTAATTTAGAATGGAAAATTCACTTGTAGACATTGGAACAGATGGTGCTGCTTTAATTATTGATGCAGTTAAAAAAATGGTAAATGAAAATAAATATTTAGAAAATGTACATTGGACTAAACACAAACTAAAGTTAAACATTTAAAAAAAATCTATTAAGTTACTTATGACCACTTTTGAACAAACAAGAAATGTGTTTCTGTTTATGACTGTCCTCTGCATGCAGTAATTTCTGTAGTGTAATAGGGTTAATTGCATTTCCAGAAAAGACTTGCAAACAGTACAAGTTGGTTATTTGCCTTAAACATGCAGAGTAGTTAATGTGCAGATTATCCAGTCAGGAAAGACTGTCGGCTAGATTACGAGTCTTGCGTTAGCCTTAAAAAGCAGCGTTGAGAGGTCCCAACTCTGCTTTTTAACGCCCGCTGGTATTATGAGTCTTGAAGGTACAGGTGTACAGCTCACTTTTTTGGCCAGACTCGAAAATACCGCAAATCCACTTACGTCAATTGCGTATCCTCTTTTTTCTATGGGATTTGCCTAACGCCGGTATTACGAGTCTTTCAAAAAGTGAGCGGTACAGCCTCTCTGTCAAGACTGATACCGCATTTAAAAGTCAGTAGTTAAGAGTTTTATGGGCTAACGCCGTAGCATAAAACTCTTAACTAAAGTGCTAAAAAGTACACTAACACCCATAAACTACCTATTAACCCCTAAAACGAGCCCCCCCAAATCGCAAACACTAAAATAACATTTTTAACCCCTAATCTGCCGAACTGGACATCGCCGCCATTATAAAACATATATTAACCGGGGGCGGAGCCAAGAGCTGAACCGGCAGGACGCATCTTAGGAGAGCTCCTGATCCTCATATAGATTTACTAAGCTTTCTCTAGATTTTTTCTACATTATATACAGTCTTTAAGTGGATATACTTAAAACAACTTTGGAGGAGCTAAGGAGTATCTTTCTAGGTTGTATTTCTAGCCTATGCTGTTCAGCAAACTTACACGACCCATTATCAGGCTGTGGGCTTCAAGCGGCTGCATATTCTCCCCCCAGGTAACTGGGTTAACGAGTAAACTAAACTTGACAACATCTACTTAATGGACATGGAAATAGCTTTACAAAAGTTTGAAAAGGACATTTATGGGATCTTAAAGGATCATTTCTCAGGATTGAGCCTACTAATTACGCACTTTTTTGGAATTTCTTCTACCCCTCATGGCTCTCAAGATGGAGGTGATGGCCCAGAAACAGTTACTGGCCAGCTAGAACTAACTGCGTTATCCACCAGACAAGCTGTTAACAGGAGTACTACAGAACTGACTGGAAGTGCAGGGTGCCGAGAAGGGCAATCCCTGACTGAGTCAGATACAGCGCTGTGTCCACCGCAGTTACTATACGTGGCTGACCCTGAGATGATTATGTCTGTGGCAAATACGCATATACTGCTTAATCTTCCCTCTACCATAGCTATGGTCCACCCGACGATGTAAGCGGCAAACGTCGCTCGTCACATAACCCACCCGCTCACACCACTGAGGGGAAGTGGATTTGATGAGGACACAAGCTGCTGGAGTAAGCTGGGGATACCAAACTGTACATTTTACGTGATGGGAATGCAGGCAGCAAGTGACACAGACTTGGACACTTCCATAGATGGTCCTGAGGACGGGAGTGCATCTGGGTCGACATATATGATTGCTTCATGTTTCCCTCTCCACTCTTGGATCAACGCCTTTTCTTCAGCATGTCTGAGTCTTGTGAGTGCCATGTGGAGATTCTACCCCCTTCACATAAAGTTACCAGGGACTGGAGCACTGCTTGCCAGGGGTATAGGTTAAAGAACTAACTACAAGGCTATTATAATAGTCTTCCTTTACTAATTGAGACTATATTGTGAAAACCCTTTGCTTATAATTAAAAAGTGACATGTCTGTTAATGTTAGTGTACTGCGGTATGTATGGTACAGCAGTTTGTCTTATGTGAGACCAAGACATAATGTGTTAACTAGGTTATTACTTCAACATTGCCTCATGTTTTCTAGTTAAAGGAATTTGTCATTTTTATAGTTATTGATCTCATACAAATGTTTTTTGGTTCTGTCATGCTAACTAACTTTCATGTAATTTAGGATACATCCTTGCTTTTAATGTTTTCAGGCATTTATAGCACAGTTATTTATGTCAGCTTTATATAGCAGGAAAGATATCAAGGAAATATTTTGTTAGCCTTCTCAACCAACTACCTTTATAGAACTTTAACTCAGATAAGGCCTCACCAACAAACCAACTTAAGATGGCCTCTATAATGTTTTATTTAGATACCCTTTTAGTTTTAGCCCTCTTAACATGTTAAGTAGCATCTTGAAATTAGTTTTGCTAATTAACAACTTATAATATGTACGTAGTTCATATTTCTTGTCCAACTTGCTCTGCTAGCACTATGTTAAGGAGTTAGGCGGTAAATACTTTTGAGTTCAATGTCACTTATACTGCAATTTTAAGACAGAAAATAGATTAAGGAACATTTGTATTAGCAGTACAATCCTCTACATGCTCATGGAGGGTTTAATTAACGTTAGGGTGAAAAAAACAAACAAACATATATTAACCCCAAAACCGCCGCACTCCCGCATCACAAACACTAGTTAAATTTTATTAACACCTAATCTGCCATCCCCAACATCGCCGACACCTACCTACATTTATTAACCCCTAATCTGCCGCCCCCAACGTCGCTGCAACTATATTAAAGTTATTAACCCCTAAATCTAAGTCTAACCCTAACACCCCCTAACTTAAATATATTTTAAATAAATCTAAATAAAATAACTATCATTAACTAAATTATTCCTATTTAAAACTAAATACTTACCTATAAAATAAACCCTAAGCTAGCTACAATATAACTAATAATTACATTGTAGCTAGTTTAGGATTTATTTTTATTTTACAGGCAACTTTGTATTTATTTTAACTAGGTACAATAGTTATTAAATAGTTATTAACTATTTAATAGCTACCTAGTTAAAATAAAGACAAATTTACCTGTAAAATAAAACCTAACCTAAGTTACAATTATACCTAACACTACACTATAATTAAATTAATTCCCTAAACTAAATACAAATAAATACAATTATCTAAAGTACGAAAAAACCCCACAAAATTACAGAAAATAATAAAATAATTACAAGTTTTTTAAACTAATTACACCTAATCTAATCCCCCTAATAAAATAAAAAAGCCCCCCAAAATAATAAAAAGCCCTACCTTATACTAAATTACAAATAGCCCTTAAAAGGGCCTTTTGCGGGGCATTGCCCCAAAGTAATCAGCTCTTTTACCTGTAAAAAAAGTACAATACCCCCCCATTAAAACCCACCACCCACACACCCAACCCTACTCTAAAACCCACCCAATACCCCCTTAATAAAACCTAACACTAACCCCTTGAAGATCACCCTACCTTGAGAAGTCTTCACCCAACCGGGCCAAAGTCCTCAACAAAGCTGGGCGAAGTGGTCATCCAGACGGGCAGAAGTCTTCATCTAAGCCGGGTAGAAGAGGCCCTCCAGACGGGCAGAAGTCTTCATCCAGACGGCATCTTCTATCTTCATCCATCCAGCACGGAGCGGCTCCATCTTCAAGACATCCGACGCGGAGCATCCTCTTCAAACGAAGTCCAACTGAAGAATGAAGGTTCTTTAAATGACGTCATCCAAGATGGCGTCCCTTGAATTCCGATTGGCTGATAGAATTCTATCAGCCAATCGAAATTAAGGTTGAAAAAATCCCACACAACCAACCCCCCAAATAAAACCCTAACTAAAAAAACCTAAGCTCCCCATTGCCCTGAAAAGGGCATTTGGATGGGCATTGCCCTTAAAAGGGCATTTAGCTCTATTGCAGCCCAAACTCCTAATCTAAAAATAAAACCCACCCAATACACCCTTAGAAAATCCTAACACTAATCCCCGAAGATCCACTTACAGTTTTGAAGAGCCGACATCCATCCTCAACGAAGACGGGAAAAGTCTTCATCCAAGCGGCAAGATGTCCTCAACGAAGCCGGCAGAAGTGGTCCTCCAGACGGCCAGAAGTCTTCACCCAGACTGCATCTTCTATCTTCATCCTTTATTTTATAGGTAAGTATTTAGTATTAAATAGGATTAATTTATTTAATTGTAGTAATTTTATTTTGTTTCATTTAAATTATATTTAAGTTAGGGGGGGTTAGACTTAGGGTTAGACTTAGGTTTAGGGGTTAATAAATTTAATATATTAGCAGCGACAATGGGGGCGGCATATTAGGGGTTAATAAAATTTAACTAGTGTTTGCGAGGCGGAAGTGCGGCGGTTTAGGGGCTAATATATTTATTAAAGTGGTGGCGATGTCTGGTCGGCAGATTAGGGGTTAAAAAATGTATTTAAGTGTTTGCGATGTGGGGGGGGCTCGGTTTAGGGGTTAATAGGTAGTTTATGGGTGTTTGTGTACTTTTTAACACTTTAGTTAAGAGTTTTATGTTACGGCGTTAGCCCATAAAACTCTTAACTACTGACTTTTAAATGCAGTAGGAGTCTTGACAGGAGAGACTCTGCAAGACTCTACAAGACTCGTAATACCGGCATTAGGAAAATCACATTAAAAAGATAGGATACACAATTTACATAAGGGGATTTGCGGTAAGCTAGAGTCGTGGAAGAAAAGTGAGTGGTACACCTGTACCTGCCAGACTCGTAATACCAGCAGGTGTTAAAAAGCAGCATTGGGACCTCTCAACCCTGCTTTTTAAGGCTAAAGCAAGACTCGTAATCTAGCCGAATGGGTTTAGATAATGTTGTGTACTATATGGATGACTTTATGTTTGTTGGTCCCGCTGATTCTGGCATGTGTAAATATTTGAAGGAAGGTTTGATTAGCATGTTGGAGGAATTGGGTGTTCCTGTTGCAGTAGAGAAGTCGGAGGGACCTGGGACTAGGATGGTTTTTCTTGGTATAGTAATAGATTCAATTAAAGAGCAGTGTGAATTACCACAAGATAAAGTTGAAAAAGCAAGGCAGTTAAATGCTGGTTGGAAGGTTGAAGAAAAGTGATTCTCAGAGAGATGCAAAGGTTGTTAGAGGATCTTAATTTTGCATGTAGGGTTAACCTGGTGGGGAGAATTTTTTAAAGAAGATTGGAGTTAGCTACAGCAGGGATTAAGAAACCTGAGCATATGGTGACAATATCTGGAGCAATGAAAGAGGATTTTAAATTTTGAGATTATTTTCTGAGGCAGTTTAATGGAGTTAGAATTTGGCCAAAGTGGGTATCAGTGAAAGATTTGGAATTATATAGAAGGAGCCGATATAGACTGACTCCTAATAGGGGCAGCTATAAACAATGTGAACAGGGCTGCTGGGCAAGAGTAATTAACAACCAGTTTGTACACAAATATAAATGGGCATATGAAAACACAAAGAATATACACATATAAACAGATATACTTCCCTAAGCCATTCCTTTGCAAGAGAAAATAATGTAAGTACAAAAGGTAAGTCTCTGGAATAGAGTGTCCCACTTGCAGCAAACAGCCACACAGGTTATGGAGGGATACATCTGTAAATCTGAAGTGTAGGACCAGGCTGTACTCCCCTCACATCAAAGTGTCATGATATCTGGAAGAATATAGAAAAAAAGAGAGGCGCCTGTGTGTAACAGTAGTAGAACAGGAAAAACAAGAAAGAACCCCCGATCCTGGGTTCTCACATTTCCTTGGAGCACTCAGACAGTGCTATTAGACGCAGTCTGGGTGTTTGGCAGCAACCCAGCTAACTGATCTCCCAGGTACAAGAACACTGGAACACCAGGAACTCAGCAGTGCTGGAATTTCCACAGCTAGGTACTCCCAATGGGAGTGATTGGTATATGAAAGGTAGCCAGTACAAGGTTCTAATATAAAAACAGATTTAATAAAATATCATCAAATGAAAACAGGAACCAATAAGGTAGGCTATGCTAGCGGCCCTCCTTAACAAACTGCAATACATTTCTCAGTGCTTCAAAACGCTGTTTCCTCAGTCATACAATACAGGCTGTAGATAGCCTTTAAATATACAAGCCTTACCAATCATGATACAAACACCTGGGAACCATCCCCACTGAGGGGAGTTCCCAGTAGCTTAACCCTTTGTTTGGAGTGTATATTTCATTTATTTTAATCCTGAGGTTAAGGATGGAGTGACCCAGACTGGTCACTCCATCCTTAACCTCAGGATTAAAATTCTTAAAGGGAATTTCAAAGACTCTCATGAACGAAAGACATTTGAGATGGAAATGATCACACATTTCAATACCAGAAATGAAGGACTTAATGTAGACTCTGGCTTTCTCACACACTACCATAACTTTCTATAATCTCTCATCTTATTGTCCTATATTGGTTTCTTTTTCCTTTTGTTTTTCCTCTCATATTGCCTATTTACTCTCCTCTGTCTATTTATTCTTTCTGGCTATTCTCAGCTATATTCTCCTTCAGACACATTCTCTGCTTTTTATGACACCCCTCTCACCCCACTCCCTCCCTTCCATTTGTTGTATGTAATGTGTATCTATATCAGATTGATCAGTATTGCTTCACACCTGAGGAAGAGAGGACAACTCTCGAAAGCTTGTCTTTGAAATATTATGTTAGTCCAATAAAAAAGGTATCACTGCATACTGCAATACTTTGTTTTTTGAGCATTATATATATATATATATATATATATATATAAATATATATATACTGTATATATATATATATATATATATATATATATATATATATATATATATATATATATATATATATATATATTCTGATTTGTTACATAGCACTACCACTGTTTGATTTGTTATGCAGAAAAACCACTGTTTGATTTGTTATGCAGCATTATTAATCAACTGTTTGATTTACTATACAGTAACAGAGATACCACTGTTTGATTTGTTATACAGAGCTACCACTGTTTGATTTGCTAAACAGAGCTACCACTGTTTGATTTGTTATGCAACAGTACCAATTCACTGTTTGATTTGCAATACAGAGCTACCACTGGTTGATGTGTTATGCAGAGCAACCATTTGATTTGTTATGCAGAGCAACCACTGGCTGATTTGTTATGCAGAACTACCCCAGTTTGATTTGTTATGCAGACCTATCACTGTTTGATTTGTTATTCAGAGCTACCCCTGTTTGATCTGTTATGCAGAGCTACCGCTGGTTGAATTGTTGTGCAGAGTTACCAGTTTAATTTGTTATGTAGAGCTAACACTGATTGATTTGTTATGCAGAGCTACCGCTGTTTAATTAACAATGCAAAGCTACTGCTGTTTGATTTGCTAAGCAGAGCTACAACTGTTTAATTTGTTATGTAGAGCTACCACTGCTTGATTTGTTATGCAGAGTTATCACTGGTTGATTTGTTATGCAGCAGTACCAATCCACTGTTTGATTTGCTATACAGAGCTACCACTGCTTAATTTGTTATGCAGAGCAACCACTGCTTGATTTGTTATGCAGAGCTACCACTGTTTGATTTGTTATGCAGAGCAAGCACTGCTTGATTTGTTATGCAGAGCAACCACTGCTTTATTTGTTATGTAGAACTACCCCAGTTTGATTTGTTATGCAGATCTATCACTGTTTGATTTGTTATGCAGAGCTACCACTGGTTGATTAGTTATGCTGAGCTACCACTAAGTGATTTGTTATGCAGAGCTACTCCTGTTTTATTTGTTATACAGAGGTACTGTTGTTAGATTTGTTTGTATCTGATCTCTGTTCTTATCTTGGCGCATAGCCATTGCTGTCATGTAGGAGCATAGTCAACAAAAGTGGACAAATACCCAGAAAAAACATGGTACAGGGGTGGTATACCTTGTCACTGCTCTTATCTGGGCACATATCCAGCAAAAGGGCTACAGTGGCTTACATAAAGTCATTGCTGTGATATGGTCACATACCAAGCATAGGGGGTACAGTCAGGTGCAGTATATCTTGTCATTGCTAACATATTGCAGCAGCATACTCAACAAAAGTGGACACATAGCCAGCAAAGCAGGCACGGGGGCTGTGCATCTGGTTATTGCTTTTATGTGGGCACATACCCAGCAAAGAGGTACAGAGGCCATTCATCTTTATTGGGATGTTGGGGTAGAGAGTGAAATTGCCCGGGGGGGGGCAAGAAAATGTTTGCCAAGGATCCAATCTTTATTAAAGATGGCCTGCATAGAACATTTTCCCTTATGTGAAGAACAATAGAATTAGATATATTTTCAGTACATACACAGTTAAACACTTTATTAAATATGAATATTGCATAAATATGATTTTTCCTGCTTCCTCAACTACTTGACTGCAAAGGGCTCCAATATACATATATATATATATATATATATATATATATATATATATATATATATATATATATATATATATATATATATTTGTTTATATGTGTATGTATGTTTGTAAATACATAAATGCACATATAAAAACATAGACATGTATATATATATATATATATATATATATATATATATATATATATATGTATCTTTTTGTTAAAACTCCTTGTGGTGCTTTTTTCTTCTATCAACCGAGACCTAATATCATAACTTTTTTATGCTATATTTTTATTAAATACTTTTTATCAGAATGTGTTTTTATGAGTTTAACTGTATTTTTAGATGTTGTTTAATGTTTTTTTTTCCCACTTTTTAGTCAAGCATAACAGTTAATTAGAGCTCTGAAGTCACACTATCCCAACACACATTAAATGAAATTGTGCTCAAATGAACACATTTACTTTCATCTCGTAATATGCAAACTTCTTCCGATGTGTGCAAAGAGCCGCGATAAACCTTTTTTGCTTGCGCGCTACAGTTAGCACGCCTTTTGTTATCTAGCCCTAGGTCAGGTCAATTGTAAAAAAAAGGGTTTGAAGAGGCACATTAACAGGTTGCAATAATACACAAGGCCATCTGAGAAGTGAACTAATGTAAGTTAACCACCATTCCGTTTGCCAACAAATTTAGATTTACTCCTTCAAATGCCAATATTTTTGCTCCTCTCTATTTCTTTAGTCGCAGTATAAATACACTGTATAGCCTATACGTGATAATATTCAAGAAAAGTGATGCAGAAGAATATTCTACAATTTTGACAAAAACTTCTTCATTTGCATGGTTGGGGTACTTTGTAATTTTGTAATTTTCCAAAAACTCCAAAACCACAATGACTACGAAATATCAACATTTGCAGAGACTGAACCTCTGACCTGAAGCATTAATTGAAAAGGTTGAGTGCTTCTCTTGTTTTGTATTTTAATTGAAAATGATTTGAACACTATTTCACATTAAAATGACAACTAAAATAAAACAGATATTGCAATTGAATTGAATGGTTTCTGTTAAATTTAATGATTTATATTTAACTGAAAAATGTTAATTAATCTTTCTTTATTATTGTGTTGTTTTTCTTTTTCTTTTTTTTTGCAGCAATCACAAGCAATTAGAAAAAAAACCAAATCATGCATTTGAACTACAAAGTTTGGTAATCATAGATAATATTATTATAAATTATGAATTTGAATTGGTTGATCATTATTGAAAAATGTGGTTGATTCATGGAAAAGACTGAGGCCTAGTTTCCATTGAGGTGGTAAAGTTTGGAAACTGGTGGTAACATAAAAGTTCTCCATAGACTTTAATGGTGATATATGTTTTTACCATCAGTTTCCAGACTTTACCACCTTGATGGAAACTAGGCCTTAGTCATTAGTGGTAGTAGTGACAGACAGTAAGAGCATTTAAAACGCTTTTGTTATATATAGGGCTATTACGAGAATTAGGAACACTAAAAGTAAATGTTTAATTTCATGTTTCAGGTAGAGCAGTGGTTCTCAATTCCAGTCCTCAAGAACCCATAACAGCTCAGATTTTATTATATTTTTAACTAGAGAACAAGTGGAATAATTAGCTGATGGGTGAGAGCAGGTTAGTAACCATGGTTACTGATCAGCTGATTATTTCACTTAAGCTGTAGTTAAGAGATCATGAAAATCTGGCCTGTTAGGGGTACTTGAGGTCTGGAGTTGAAAAACACTGAAAAACTGAGATAGACCAATTTTAAACAAACTTCCAATGTACTTCTATCATCTAATTTATGTTCTAATTTAAAAAAGCATACCTAGGTAGGCTCAGGATCAGCAATATACTAAAGTAGCAAGCTGCTGATTGGTGGCTGCATATTTATGTCTACTGTCATCACCTGATGTGTTCAGCTTGCTCCCAGTAGTGAATTGCTGCTTTAAAAAAATGATACCAAGACAATGAAGCAAATTTGATAAAAGAAGTAAATTGAAAAGTTGTACATTGTATGCTCGTACTTGCACTTGAGCTTACAGTTGAGAAATATGGACAGCTTTAACCATAAATTTTATAGAAAAACTGAAAACCTTGCCTAAAATACCAAACATTTGTTTTAGCATTTTTACATTTACTCCACTGAAAGATAAATAGAACCTTTTTTTTCTACTTACCTATCAAAACTATATATTTTTTTATTTATTTTTTTAGTAGACAACCTAAGATGTTGATCTTTGGTATATTTCATGCCACTGATTCGCCACCAAATAGAAATCATATTAAAACAATTGTAAGCTTTTACACAAACTTTGGATTTTTCACTGAAATTATTTACACACAACTAATGCAGTCATAAAACAAAACAAATGGTTGTAAAAGCTTCTCTGGGATTATCTTTGTTCAGAGAAAGCAGACATGCATGGCATTGCCATTGCTTTTTGGTAATTAGAATGCCGCTAATTGAAGCTTTGCACCATCCTTTCTTAAATTCCCTGCAGTGAAGGGGTTAGTGAGTTAACTGGCAAGGGTAATAGTATTCTAGTGTAAAGATTACCCTTATTATTATTATTATTATTATTATTATCGGTTATTTGTAGAGCGCCAACAGATTCCGCAGCGCTAGCCAAACAATCCCCTCACCCACACATTTCTCACCACCATCTTGGGTATTGGCAGTCTGCCAGTATGACTTTTTAGTTAGATGCCCCCTTACCCTCCCACCTCCCCGATCCCTGCCAAAAAGTTATCTAACCCTCGTCCCTCACAATGGTGTCCGCCATCTTAAGTACTGGTGGCTTTCCACACCTCCCACCGGCAACAATGGAGATTATTAAAGGCAGTGACACAGAACGTGTCACTGTATGTAACGATCTGGCAATCTGCCTTTATATGGTAATGGAACACTGATTGTGTTCTTTTACCATATAAAGGCAGATGCCTGCAGCCCCGGATCAGCAGCTCCCCACTGTACTTGACAACCGAGACTGCATGAGCTGCCTGAAGGTCTGAAGTAGATCTAAGTTATGTGGTAAGATGGACTATGTACCACATGATATAGATCTACATCCAATTGGTCCAAGGGGTTAAAGTGATATGAAAGCCAACATTTTCCTTTCATGATTCAGAAAGAGATAACAATTTTAAACAACCTCCAAATTACTTCTATAATCTAATTTGTTTCATTTTGTTGTTATTCTTTTTTGAAGAAGTAGCATTGCATTACTGGGAGCTGGCTAACACATTGAGTGAGCCAATAAAATGAGGTATTTATGTGCAGCCACCAATCAGCAGCTCCTGAGCCTACCTAGGTATACTTTTCAACAAAGAATACCAAGGGAGCAAAACAAATTAGACAATAGAAGTAAATTGGAAAGTTGTTTAAAATAATATGCTGTATCTGAATCATGAAATAATAATTATGTATTTGTCCCTTTAAATGTTTTCTGGTTCCTCTCTTCTGTAAACATCTATATTTCTATGTGAAAATGTAACTAGATCAATTATAACAGCAGGCTTGATGAGTGGGTAAAATATATTTTATCTAAGACTCTCTGTTGAGGGGATTTTGTGTAAATGCATTTATTTCTCTTGCTTATTTAGAATTCAGAGTAGTCTGCATTTTGCAGCAGATATTAGAAAAAAAAAGATTATGAAAGGAATTCATCACAAGCCAATTCTGGATAACGATATGAAAAAAATAATTTGATTAAGCAAAACCTTTCAACTTTGTTTATCTGAGCTGGTAGAGTGAGAGGCTGTAATTATACATAATAATAAATAAATATTAAAGTAATACCTGATGTGTTTGTTAGATTTTTCTAATATTTTGTATGTCAATAATCAAGTTTGTTGTAGTAACATAGTGGTTAAAGTGAAAAACCCATACCAGAAACCATTTGAGCCACAAGCCTGATATCAAAACATACCCCTGCTGAGTAGGATCTACATTATAGAGACCACACAGAATCCACAAAACATGGCATCACCCGCAGGAAAGATTATGAAATCACATTACAAGACCTTGTTATGCTGGTTTCTAATACCGGGAACATAAATACTTGGTTTACCTGTTAAAATAAAGAATCTATTTTATCTGACATATCTAATAGGATATGCTTGTGCCTAATTGCAATGCACTATGGGATGCTGTAAAGAGAGGGATTCATATTAATACAGTATGTTATAAATGAAATAGCATCTATCTGCAGAGGAAGTTAATCACACAATATTATATGCACAAACACACACAATGGAGCACTTTTATCAACTTGCAGAGGAAGTTTTAGTTAGTGTAGGGACCTAAATGGGCCTGTAACGTGCTAAGGGTTTAAGCATTAGGGAAAGGGACAGGAAAAGAGGTGGTGCATAGGTAGCAACAGTGTTGCAGATTTGTGGGAGGCTTCCTACCTTTAAAAAGCCATGCTGTGTGTTTCCCAGCCTCTTCTTCCTGTGATCCTGAGCTGAACAGTTTTTCTTCAGAATGCAGAGATCAAAAAGAAAGGTGGCACCTCCAAAGAGATTCAAAGAGTCATTGAAGTTTTTACCTACTATAATGGAAGAAGACACAATAAGTATCATGGAGGAAGAGGAGGATATTATACCTCCAACTCAAATGTCTGTGGGGGAGGAAAGGGTAGATAGGGCCCAGTCTCACATATACGTTGTTAATGACACACAAAATCAAGCAGTTCCCACAGCTAATCCGTCATTAACCCCTTCAAGGCAGTTAGCAACAGTTATAGAGCAATTCCCACCGGACACTATTTTAGCAATGTCTGCATTATTTACGCAGATTGCAGCGACTATGCATCCCTCTCAACCTAACATAGTGGCCTCAGTGCCCTCCGCTAATGCCCACATGACTACTGCACAAGTACATTTACCCTCAGATGCCATTTACATACTGGGCAGTTAAATCCAATATCGCCCACTGCCCCAACGCCATCCCAGGTTACAGGCTCGCAAGCGCTGCACATACCCACTCCACAGCAACATGCGGTAACCATCCATGAGGCCTCCTCATCGTTGGTAAGTTTTGCTGATGCTAGGCCCGAAATCCCTCCACCTTCCATTGTAGACCCGGTGCTGGACACACCTCTTCCGCTGGGACTTCCGGTTATGCGCACTAGCATTTCAGATTTGCAGACGGTAAATCCAGAGGCTGTTGTCTACACTCTGCTCCAAGGTGAGTACTCAGGAGGGGTAGGAGCTGTAGCAACGCCTCGCGGCAGACAACCCGGCTGACAAGCAATGCTCAGGGCTAATTATACACCACAACGGAAGTATAGTTTAGGCAGGGGTGCAAAACGAGGAGTTAGGATTACCAACCAGTGAGGGTGTTGTTAGGGGGCTCAAGTGTACCTGATCAAGGTAAAGCAGACAATGTGACGATGAGCGCAAATAGTAATTAATTGGTGGGCAATTTGGCAATGAATGCAAATATTAATGCAAATGCAATGTTATATATGGCAGTAACACCATCAGTAATGGATAATTATAATGAGGCACAAGTAATAAATGACAGGGCATGTTTGAAAAATACTGGAAACTCGGTGTCTAGGCAGAGCGTGCGTGATGTACAGGATGCATGTGGTGGGCAAGGTGTCATGCCATCTCAGATTATGGGTTCAGCAGTGGTTGATAACACTAATGCAGCTAGTTGGATTTTGGGTGCTGTACACGGGCCTTCTATAGTTCCTACCTCTGGTGCTCACAATATTTTATCTTTATTGCAGGAGGCTATCAAAGTTGGCGAGCATCTGAAAGAGATGGCGGGGAATGGCCACCAGAATAAACAACCCCTTACGCAGGCTGCACAGCACCTTCCTGCAGCCGGGAATATGGGTGGAGAGCCAGCTGCAACAACACAAAACAGGACAGAGATCCAGGGTACGTCATCTGCACCTTTACAATTGGGTGAGTCGGCATTTTGTAATTTGAGGGACAATGCATCTGACACTTCTTCAACCGATTCCAACACAGATAGTGACACATCGATAGACAACATGGGGCAGGGTCAGAATTTTTTTTTTTTAAATGGTAAAAAAGGTTTTACACGATTTAAACGCATTGAAAAGGCAAATAAAAACACCAACATACCTTCAGGTACGTCACAACCATAAAATATACATAATGCACTAGGGATCTCCCCCCCAGTAGCTTCTAATAGGAAGTTAGCGTTGCATGGGGATTCTTATCTATATCCTATACATTCGTTACACGAACATCTTAAACCAAAAAACGTACGAAAAATTTAACAGGGGAAGTACGTTAATATTTTTGATCTCTTGTTTGAAGCCTATAGGCAGAAAGAGAGAAAAGCTGAGGGTTCAGGCTCAAAAAGGGTTAAAAGGCCAGAGTTATTTGAGGAATGGCTACAATGTTTCATAGTATTTTCTACATGCTATTTAGCTAAATATCCCATGCAGGCAGAAGCAATAATAAAGTACACAGACACCATACACTGGATATATAAGAAATATAAAGAAAAGGCCTGGCGGGATTACGATTCTGAATACAGGAGAAAAATGGCGGGGAATCCAGTCCTAACTTTTGATACCACAAATATGCAATTATGGGCTAGAATGGGCCCTGAATGCCCTTCTTCTCCCCCTTCCATGAATAGGTCTAATTCCTTTCGGATACCAAAAAATAGGAAAAAGGGTAGGGAGTGTTGGTTGTACCAGGATAGGCGTTGCGAAAAGGGCGCGGCATACCTTTTGAGGCACGTCTGTAAACACTATGGTGGGTTACACCCAGGAGTGGAATGCAACAGAAAAAGAGAGGCCGTATCTGATAGACCTGCTCAAACAACTCAAAGGGCCCCAACAGGCCCTTGAGGTGTAAATCCCAGGTGTAAATAGTACATTAGCGGACGCTTTGTCAAGATGTGACTGGGAGACATTTAGGAAACTGGCGCCTAATGAGCAGCGCCTTGAGACCCTTACGAGTGATTAGCCGTGCTTTACAAGTACCCAATACAATACATACAATACAATGCGGCTCTTGAATGCTTGTTATGTCCTGATTTTCTTTTGGCAGCTTCTCCAGCCTGGGTCGCCCTCCTACCCTTAGTTCGCTCTTCATTGGCACCGACTACATGGCAGTCATATTGTAAGTATTGGCAAGATTGGGATAAATTTTGTCAGGCTCAAGGATGCAAGGCCATTCAAGGGTCGAAGGATCAGCTAGGAGCATGGTTGGTGAGTTTACGTAATGTTAACTGCACCAAGAGTTCTGTACAAATTCATCTTTCAGCACTATCGTTCTTTTTTTAAACTCCTGACGTTGCTGACCCCACTTACTCCTTTATCATCGGGCAGATTATCAAAGGCTGGGGCAGAAGTCAAGCATCCACAAAAGATATTAGGGAGCCCATAACAGGGGACCGGCTTGAGCAGCTAGTCTCTGTGTTACCCAATATTTGCACTTCACATTATGAGGTGTCATTGTTCAAGTTAGTGTTTACATTAGCTTTCGCAGCAGCCTTGAGAATAGGAGAGCTGGTGTCTAATTAAAAAACTAATATGCAACAAGGGATTCTTAAGGAGCATGTTAAGCTAACAGATAGTGCAGTGTTGTTGTTCATACCTCGGTCAAAGACAGACCAGGACGCCAAAGGAATTTGGTTAACATTGGCGGCAAATCCAGGGAAGTTAGCATGCCCAGTTCAGAATTTGAGCCAATTTCTAACCATGCGTCCAGCAAAGCTGGGCACGTTATTAATACACCAGGATGGTACTGCATTGTCTAAATTCCAATTTCTTAGACTGTTGTCACGCGCAGCGACCCAGGCAGGCTTAGATGTTAGCAGAATTGCTTCACATTCATTTAGAATAGGGGCTGCTACATCAGCAGCAATGCAGGGATCGACAGGAGATGTTATCAGGCGCCTTGGTTCCAACAAATATAAAATTTATGTGCGTCCTGTAGTTTCATAGATTGATGACAACCTGTTTTTTCCAGTTGTTAAATTGTTTTTCATTGCAGGCTCTGTTCGTGGTCCTACCAGGATTTGGATTGTGGGACACTCCTTTGTACATTGGGCCTCCATACGCGCTATATCCCTGCCAGGGAGCAAAACCTAGGTTTCAATCCTGCACACAAGTCCATCAGGTGGCTGGGAAGTAGGGGAATGGTTTGGCCACAATTACTGGGGGTCCTTTCAGATGCCAAAAATAGATGGGGGAAAACACACGTTAATATCCTACATCTAGGAGGGAACATTGACAGTCCTAAAGTTAGTTAACATCATGAAAGCTGATATTAAATGGATACATTCGGCTTTTAATGGGGTTCAATTGGGTTTTTCCAATATAATTTCCTGAGGCCACTGGCACCATATGACATCTGCCAGTGTCGCGTATAGGGTGCGTAAGAGCATCAATCGGGAGGTAGGAAAGGCCATCACTGCAGGGGGTGGAATCGTGGTTAAACATGAGTCCATCAGAGCTAATAAGGAACTATTATATAGGCCTGATAGGGTCCATCTATCGAATACTGGTATAGACTTATATTTACATGATATTAGAACAGTGCTTCGCACCCTGCTATGAGACATAGGCTGGGTTTTAGTTCTTCCTTTAAGTCAGAGTAAGGTGGCAGTGAGATGTAGATCTCTGGTGGCGAGAGGCAGCGGCTAGTTGCAAGAAAGGAAATGGAGAACAGGGAGAGTCATGGCCAGGCTGACGGGAGGGGCGGTTCCCCCCAGGTCCACCTGTGTGCCCTTCCCCCGTGTAGGTAGGCCAGAAGATCTCTGAAAACCCCTAAGTATCATTTCTTACCGAGCAGAGGGCCCTCTGCAGTAGGCCGAAAGCTGCTGTCCTCTTGTTGTACTGGGTTTCTATAGATATGTAAATATGCCACCATAGTTAGCCTTGTCAGCTCAAGTTATAGAATAGTATTCAATAAATTTGGCCGTGATGGCCTGTTTTTATACTCACAAGAAAGTGTGTCAGTCTCAATTATTCATTATTACAAGTTGGTTAAGTCTTAGACTGGGGAGTGACTGAATAGGCCTTTAACCCTTAAGTTAGTGTAGGGACCTAAATGGGCCTGCATTAGGGAAAGGGACAGGAAAATAGGTGGTGCATAGGTAGCAACAGTGTTGCAGATTTGTGGGAGGCTTCCTACCTTTAAAAAGGCATGCTGTGTGTTTCCCAGCCTCTTCTTCCTGTGATCCTGAGCTGAACGGTTTTTCCCTCCCTCTCCTTTGTTCTTGGCGGCAAAAAAAAAAAAAAAAAAGAAACATCATAATAAAGAGAGTAAAACAAAGATTAATGCAATCAGGTCAGTAATGGCTGGAACGGTTTTATTCAAATCCATTTGTGTAAGACCATTAAATTAATATAGGTACCTCCCTCGGTGACTAGCCGGTCTTGGCGGCCGGTGGTCACCAGGCCTTATGTTGGAGAAGTTCATGCAAAGGTGCAGTTTTTGCCTTGTTTCTCCAAATAGCATCCCACTTCACATGCAGTTCAATGTATCATATATACCATATTTTCAGATAAATATGAATATGACCCTTTAATGTTGTAAGACGTATTGTGATTTGCTGTGCTGTTTTCACAAATGAGTTAAAATAGTTTGCATAGTGATAGACAGATGATTGATAAATGATAGATAGATGATAGATAGATAGATAGATAGATAGATAGATAGATAGAAAACAAAACTCACTGTACAACATGCATTTTCAGAAGTGCAGGAGTGAAGCTCACAGTAATCTACCTTACTAATCCCCCATATTGCACCAACAAAGGGCTTGTTTCCTCTAGAAGAAAATGTGTGAAAATAAGAGAGAGAATTCTCACTAAAGAATGCGTTCTAGCACTCTCAGCCCTGACTACTAGCCAGAATTCAAATATAATTTTTAATAATAACACAATAAAATAGGGTGAAATTGGAATTAAAACCATGGACGGAGGAGTGGAATAATGTTAACCCAAAGAGTAAATATTCAAATAGGCCTATATGGTACAGTGATCTACCAGTGTGCTTAGGGCTAAGTTAAATACAAGGAGCAATTTAATCTAATGTCACCCCTAGGAACTCAAAAAGAAGCGTCATCCATGCAGTTCCATTCTATTCAGCCTATGTGAATAATCAAAGGTAATATAAATGGAAAGAATAAACTGCTAGGATACTGCGACGCCCCCCTCAGTTAAAAGGGGAAAATGGTTTGGTCCGTACTAGAAGTAAATAATTAACAACTAGCAAACTAATTGTAAAAAGGGTTACAATAGAGTGTGAGAAGTCTAGCTCTGCAAAAAAGGGATTTACATGACTCTGCAAGACTGGTTGAAATAAAAGGGTATATCATTCCATTGCATTCACATTGTTAAACTTTATTAGGGAAAAAATAGAAGGCATCCACGAATGATCATTCATACACAACAACTTAGGCTAAATTTTAAAAACACTTCAACCAGGAGATAATAATAATATATCTCTTAGAAGTATTATGATGCTAGTAGATCAGCCAGCAGTTTAATATTTAAATATATACCAAGCCCTTACAATCCAAGGGCTGAATATACAATTACTCTTAAAGTATAGAACTGCTGAGCTGAATTAGCGAATAGTAATTATACTAGAGACTTAAGTTAGAACATGGTAAGCAGTATTAAAACACAAAGGAGAGACAAAGCTACTCCTGAGGACCCCTGATGCAGGTTTCGCTAAAAACACTTCCTGCTATTTGATAGGCTGAGAAACCTGCCACTTACCGCTGATCACTAATCGTAACTGAGCATCAATCTTGCTCTAGGCGTAAGAAGGGGTATGTCAGTGGGGTGGTGTCAGCACATTGCAGGAGCGAATCACGGAACTACCAATGCAGCATCAGAGGGGGGTGTGATGACGTGTGGTCTCGCTTGTCGCTATTGGGTGATCATGTTTACATGAAGTTAGCAACAAATATAACCTTTATTGCGGAGATGATATGTAATCACAAGGATACGTAAAGAACTAACTTCTTGCAATAAATATTTTCTTTACTGCGGAGATGATACGTAGTCACAAGGATACGTAAAGAACTAACCCCCTGCATCACGTATGATCTATATTACAGAAATGATATGTAAGAACTAACTCCTTTTGGTAACAAGGTGGTGCATATAACACTTACTCCTTTCGGAAGTATAATGCTAAAAGATATATTGAGTTATATAAAGATGAAATTAGGTCACCATATCTTACATCTGTATAGTTAGGCAGTTTATTTTCATATATTATTAAAGATCTCTTATTTATACACTATTAGGTATATCTTACTTGGGCCCTGCAGGTATTATTATTAGAGAGGTTTATCTTCATACGTTTCACATACTCCCGCACCCCAAGGGTGGGTTTTTTCTTGCTGTGTTACTTTCACTCATGATTATTTAAATATATTTTTTCTTTTTCTTCATATATTATTTCAATAACTTCACCTAATTTTATATTTTTAAAGTTTTTTATTGAGGTTATACATACAGTACATTTAATATACATTCGGTAGAAGGCATTTTACATAAAGAATTGAAGTAATCACAGTGAAACTACATCCATTATACAACCAGCATGAAAGGACCACATTTAGTTCTGCAAAATCCTGCACATATCTGTAAGGTCAATAAGAGATCCTATTGCATTTATACCTAGCCTCCTAGGAAAAACCTCACATTTTGGAATTATTTTTGTATCTTAAATCCTACCCCAACACAGGGGGGGGGAGGGAAGAAATATCAAAATGAAATCATCAATTAAGAACGTGCTAACAAATTAAGATATGCTTTTAGCTCTCTGACCTCTATCAAAAAATATATACTTTCAAGAGGGAAGGAGCGGGAGGGTATAGGAAAGAAAGCCATATTTTGGGTGAGGGCAGGGGAAGAAGGAAAAAAAATATACACATTGGGAGAAGGGGGCTACAGCAGGAAGACCGCCACCTTATCCTGAGTTACGAATTTTCCAAGTGTTCAGTTTATCACATTATCAGAAGTACAGAATGTCTATCTCGGCCTAAAGTTTCAATTATTATTACTGGTTATGAAGCCAATCATTCCAAATTGCCCAGTAATCGTCCATGCGCTCAAGTGAGCTGTATACAAACTTTTTCCATTTTGGCCAAGAAGTGTACTACCTCACATACATCCGTTAGCGAAGGTGTTTCCATTTGCTTCCAAGCTCTGGCGATGCACAGCCTGGTCGCAGAAATAATATAAATTGCGAGTTGTTTAGAGTATATAGGTAGCCCATCATCAAAAACATGAAAGATCGTTTGTTGGGGAGTCAGCGTCACATCTATATTTATAGAATGTAGCAAAGTCTCAACATCTTGCCATAAAGTTCTCAGCTTTGGGCATGTCCACCAAATATGGGGATCAGAGCCCTCTTCATTACATTGCCTCAAACATCTTAGATAGTCTGGTAGGTACCCTATACCATCTCAACAGTAGCTTAATGTAGCCTTCAAATATGGTCACACAATTAATTGGTTTTTTTGTAAGAGTCACCGCCTTGCTTATGTCTAACTCTGTTATTCCTAGAAAGTTCCCTGCACCACAATTTGATCTGTATAGGGAGGCCTAAAGAATGATCTTTTAATAAGGCCTTGTAGTCAAATGTATGAGGTTTATAGGACCCTAGGCCGCCTTGCCACCTCTCCTCCCATTTAGAACATTGTCTAATGTTTTGTCTGGAAAATTTCCAAGAGTTCAGCAAGCTAAGTAGTCTATAACATTCAAATTTGAACCAGAGTGGAGGGTCAATAAGCAAGTTTGTAACTTGCGGGACCGTCATCAGTTCACTGTTGGTATATAAGTGTTTGACAAGTATGAATTGTTTCTCTGCCCAAAATTCCATGTGCATATTGGGAAGGTCCCACATCAATCCCCTCAATTGATGGATAGGGGACGGATGCGGCGCAATCTCCAAATGATGCCTGAGATCATGCCACATACGGATATTCTGATGAACTATAGGATTCTCTATGCTCTTGGTCAGAGTTTGATAGCTTGGAACCCAACGAGTTCTAGAGAGGTCCATACCCAACAGCAGAGAAAGTTCCTCCAATCTATACCATCCCGGCTGCTCTGCACGTGGACCCCATGCTGTTATCTGCGATAGTCTCATTGCCTCATGATATAGAAAAATATTGGGAAAGGAGACCCCTCCTCGCGTGTAGTCTCTCTGCATGATATTATGACTGATTCTAGGGGTTTTATTCATCCAGACATAGCTGGTAAAAATCTGATGAATGTGCTGTAGTATGGCATGAGGAACATTCAGGGGAATGCATCTAAACAGGTATAGGGCTTTGGGGAGCAAAGACATTTTTATAGTGGCTACCCGTCCTAACCAGTAAATCTCCTTATAATCCCATCTATTAGTCAAAGTTTTAAGTTCCTCAATCAGGGTGTCAAAATTCAGTTTTATTACCTTATCAATATCTGCGCTCAATTTTATGCCCAGGTGTGTCATACAATCCGTAGACCACTGGAAGTCATGTCTATGTTGTAAAATGTCCATCTGTTCTTGAGGAATATTAACACAGTATGCTTCCGTTTTGGTCAAGTTTACTTTGTAATAACTAAGCGTACTAAAATATTCCAGTAATTTAAACAATGAACAAACTGAGGAAATGAAATTCGTAAGAAGGACATTGCCCGCATATAGAAATTTTTTTTCCTGTCGAGAACCCATGAGAATTCCAGATACATCAGACGAGTTATGGATTGCCTGCACTAGCGGCTCCATAGCAAGGGCAAAAATCAGAGGGGACAGGGGACAACCCTGCCTAGTACCGTTAGTGATGGAGATCTCTGGGGAACAGAAATCCATGACTCTTACCTTAGCATATGGTTGTGAATATAATACCTTAATCATAGTTATCGCCTGGGACGGGAATCTGAAAATCTTCAGGACCTCCCAAAGATAATCCCATCTGACCCTGTCAAATGCTTTTTCTGCATCGAGCGACAGGGCCATCAGGGGTACCTTACATCTTTTTGCCTCAGTGAAGACTGTAAGCAGTCTCCGAGTATTGTCGGGTCCTTGTCGGCTATGCAATCTATCTGCTATTAGTTTAGAGTAAAGCTTTGTGTCTATGTTTATCAGGTGTCATGCATACCCCTTTAAGGAGGAACAATCATCTGTTTCATCTCCAGCCTATAAAGCCTCACCTGACCTCTAACAAATTGCTTGGTAATTTGAATCCTGTCTAGGAAATCCTAGCTGATCTTGTGCCCAGCCAGTTCTAACTTTGTCTATTTCAAGTTTATTCAACTCCTCAGGTTAATACTCTGAAGTTTCGTGTAAGTTATTGACAACCTGAATCTGAATCAAGACTTCTCTCTGTTTTAAAATTGAACAACTAAGCTGTGTTTGCAACATTCTAATTACTAGCAGTTTGTGGGAAATTCCTGTATTAGTTTCAGCATTGCTCATTTCTGACGTATACCTCTCTGCTAACAGCTTGCTTTCCAGCACTCACACAGCTAATTGCTGCAACAATCAGCTGTGCTGTCTCACAGCTTTCAATCTGTATCTTACATCCTGGATCCGGACAAGTTTCTTTGCTAAATAAATCTTAATCAAAACGTAAGTACCGGTCTTACAGAATCAGTTTCCCTATCAAGTATTGAAATACTCCTAAGGATTTTAATTTGTGCTCTGTGTGTTATTCTAAGGAGATTAATATATATGCATATGTGGTTTCCTATAATATCACATGTATTCTGTTGCTTAGCCTGTTAGTTCTTAGAAACTACTTTTAGTACCATCTGTAACAATTGTTGCAATTAACTAGTGTGTGGCCTTAAGTGTTTAAGTTTCACAAATACTTCTAACTCTTACCAACACTGTTTATATATTAACTGCTTGATTCTAGAACTGAATTATTCTGTAATATTTCAGAGATTGATTTAAGCTACAAACTACTACTTATTTCATGAATAGATTTCTCTCAATAATGTTTCTTTGTATTTTTCTGCAAAAACAGATCCATCAGAATTAACTATCATTACATATTACCAAGCCAGTTATGGATCCTGCAGATATAACATCACACATGCAAAATCTCTCTCAGAGAGTTGATCAATTAGGACAAGGCCTTAGAGAGTTGCAGATACAAAATGAAACACTGAGAGCTGTAATTAAAGATACAGCTACATCTAAAGTCAGTTTTCCAGAATCTCATTCTGAACCAATTGTTAGTCCTCCTGACAAGTTTTATGGGGATAGATCTCAATTCCTGAGTTTTACAAACTCTTGTTATTTACTTTTTGATTTAAAACCCAGGTCTTATATAAATGATAGACAAAAGGTTCTCACTGTCATTTCATTTCTGCGTGCTGAACCAAGAGCCTGGGCAAATAGTTTCTATCAGACAAATGACCCCATTTTAAATTCTTTAGACTCATTTTTTGCAGCCATGGCACATTTGTATGATGATCCTCAAAAACAACTAACCGCTGAGAATAATTTACGTTCACTAAAACAACTAAAAAGGCCGGTTGAGGATTACATTGCCGATTTTAAAAGATGGGCAATGGATAGCGAATGGAACAATATAAGTTTGAAAAATCAGTTCAGGTTAGGCTTGTCTGAAGCTATTAAAGACGAGCTAGCAAGAACAGACATCCCTGAAACCCTAGAAAATCTTATGGATTGACAGGAGACTAAGAGAGAGGAAAAAGGAGAGGGGAAATGTAGAGGTACCCAAATATAAACATTATTATACACCCACACATAAGTCTTCAGATGAACCAATGGAGGTTGGTGTCGTTAGAGGACCTCTCTCACCAGAAGAAAAGGCCAGAAGAAAGCTGCATAACTTATGTCTGTATTGTGGTTCAAAAGCACATGGACTGAAAGACTGCCCAAATCTCTTGAAAAACAAAAGAGGTAAAGTACAACAGAATTATTCAATATTCAATACACACATTGCTACCTCTCATTATTGTTGTCTTTCTGTTATTTTACAGTGGGAACATCAGCAGACTAAAGTCCATGCCATAATTGATTCTGGGGCATCCGGTGCTTTCATTGATTGTTCTATTGTTAACAAAAATAAAATACCCACTGTTAAAAAACCTTCTCCTGTGGTTTTGCGGGATTTTGATGGTACTTCCTCATCACATGGATCGATTACCACACACACTATACCTCTTTTAGTTTCAACACAAGAGGGACATAATGAGTATTTGTCTTTTGATGTTACCACTTTACCTCTTTTCCCTATTGTTCTAGGGCTGAATTGGTTACGTTTACATCAACCTAATATACAATGGACCGATTTATCTATCACATTTGACTCACAATATTGTACACAGCATTGTTTCTCACACTGTAATCTAATACAAAACAATACTGAAACAGTTCCTAAAATATACCATGACTACCTAGATGTCTTTGACAAAAAAGAAGCAGAGACACTCCCTCCTCATAGGAGTTATGACTGTCCTATAGAGCTCCTTCCTGGTTCCCCAATTCCTGTAGGACATATCTATCCACTTTCACAGCCAGAATTAAAAGACCTAAAACAATATCTGGATGAAAATCTCAGAAAAGGTTTCATCACTCCCTCAACATCTCCAGCAGGTGCTGGGATGTTTTTTGTCAGAAACAAAGATAATACCCTGAGACCCATCATAGATTAAAGAGCTCTAAATAAGGTTACCAGAAAAAACAGGTACCCCCTCCCACTTATCCCTGAATTATTGGAAAGACTCTCCTCTGCTAAAATGTATACAAAGCTTGATCTCAGAGGTGCATATAATTTGGTTAGAATACGCAGTGGTGATGAATGGCTGACTGCCTTCCGTACCCGCTACGGATTATTTGAGTACAGGGTCATGCCCTTTGGCCTTTGTAACGCCCCCGCGACTTTTCAATACTTTGTAAATGACATTTTTCATGATCTCCTAGATGTATATATGATCATCTATTTAGATGATATTTTGATCTATTCAACAACTTTAGATCAACATATAATACATGTTAGGACAGTATTGGAGAGGTTAAGAAGGCATCAATTATTCGTAAAGCCTGAGAAGTGTTTGTTTCATATTACAGAATTATCATTCCTAGGATATAGAATTAGTCCCCAAGGGATTAAAATACAAGATGATAAGGTTTCCACCATCACTAACTGGCCAACACCCACCACTAAAAAACAGGCACAAAAATTCCTTGGATTTTCTAATTTTTATAGAAAATTTATCAGTGGCTTTTCTTCAATAGTCAAACCACTCACACGTTTAACTGGAAAAAACACAAGATTTGTTTGGACCTCTGAAGCACAAGAAGCTTTTCAGTTATTGAAAAACAAATTTACTTCCGCACCTATATTACATTTTCCAGACCATGAATTACAATACATTCTGGAAGTTGATGCTAGTGAATATGCGGTTGGAGCTGTCTTATCACAGAGACAGTCCTTAGAGACACCCCTACATCCCATAGCTTATTACTCTAGGGCTATGTCCACATCAGAACTCAATTACCCCATAGGGGAAAAAGAACTCCTTGCCATTAAAACCTCATTAGAACATTGGAGGAACCTTTTGGAAGGTACAGAAAAACCTATTATTATTTATACAGATCATAAAAATCTGGAATATTTGCAAACAAATCGAACACTTACCGCAAGACAAGTTCGTTGGAGTTTGTACTTCGCTAGATTTCACTATATCATTGTGCATCGGCCTGGTTCACGTAATGGGAAAGCTGATGCCCTATCTCGTCTTCCTGAACCCCCAACATTGTCTTCTAATCCCACTACTATAATACCACCAGAACATATTGTTGCCTTGAACAGCACTATTCAGGAACAGATTCAGACTGCACAACAAAATGATACCACCCTTCTTAATCTACCATTAAGAAAGCATACAGATGAATTATATTATCATGATAACCTACTCTATGTACCTCCATCTGAACAGGATAATGTAATTCGTTTAGTACATGACTCAGTTCTTGCTGGACATCCGGGCATAAAAAAGACTGTATAACTTCTTCAACGCAATTTTTGGTGGCCAAAGATGATTGACAAAATTACTACCTATATCAGATCCTGTCCCACTTGTATTCAAACTAAACCACAAAAATATAAACCATATGGATTTCTTCTTTCACTGCCTATTCCTTCTACACCATGGTCTGAAATTGCTATGGACTTTATCGTTGAACTACCTAAATCTTCAAATCACACTACAATACTCGTTGTTGTGGATCATTTCACAAAGATGGCTCATTTCATACCTACACAGAAGTTGCCATCAGCCTCTCTAACTGCTCATTTATGTCTCTCCAATGTTGTGAAGTTACATGGACTCCCCAAATCAATTACCACTGACAGAGGAAGCCAATTTACTTCCAGGTTCTGGAAGGAATTATGTTCTACTCTAGGCATCACTAGAAACTTATCCACTGCATACCACCGCCAATCTAACGGCCAGACAGAAAGAGTTAATCAAATTCTTGAACAATATTTGAGAGCATATTGTTCTCACCAACAAAACTCCTGGTTTGATTATTTACCTTACGCTGAATTTGCATACAATAATACAATCAATTCATCTACTAAATACACCCCTTTCTTTGCAAACTATGGATTCAATCCTGCATTTCATCCATTTTCTGATCATTTAACCAACTCATCCTCTGTACAAGAACTCGCTAATAACCTTTCACAAATTCACACTAACCTCAAGGCCAATATCTCTGAAGCTCAAGGCATACAGAAACATTATTGCGATCTTAGACATCGTAAACCGCCTGAGTACAAGATTGGTGATAATGTATGGCTCTCGACTAAAAATCTGCGTTTGAATGCTCCCAGTAAAAAACTAACTTCTTTATTTATAGGAAGTTAAGATCATAAACAAAAATGCAGTTACTCTGAATCTACCTCAGGAACTTCGGATTCATCCGACATTCCACGTATCCCTATTGAAACCTTATACTCAAGTTAGAGGTTCTCCTTTACCTATCAAACACTCACTTCTTTCCGATCAACCTGAATATGAAGTTGCTGACATATTGGATTCTAGGAAACGTGGGAACATACTTGAATATTTGATTAATTGGAAGGGCTACTCTCATGAAGAGGATTCATGGGAACCCTCTACAAATCTTTCTGCTGACCGTCTTGTTTCCCTTTTTTATAACCGACACCCGGAGAGACCGTCTCCTTGAAACCCGGTGGGTTTCCTTTTGTGTGGGGGTACTGTCATGCATACCCCTTTAAGGAGGAACAATCATCTGTTTCATCTCCAGCCTATAAAGCCTCACCTGACCTCTAACAAATTGCTTGGTAATTTGAATCCTGTCTAGGAAATCCTAGCTGATCTTGTGCCCAGCCGGTTCTAACTTTGTCTATTTCAAGTTTATTCAACTCCTCAGGTTAATACTCTGAAGTTTCGTGTAAGTTATTGACAACCTGAATCTGAATCAAGACTTCTCTCTGTTTTAAAATTGAACAACTAAGCTGTGTTTGCAACATTCTAATTACTAGCAGTTTGTGGGAAATTCCTGTATTAGTTTCAGCATTGCTCATTTCTGACGTATACCTCTCTGCTAACAGCTTGCTTTCCAGCACTCACACAGCTAATTGCTGCAACAATCAGCTGTGCTGTCTCACAGCTTTCAGTCTGTGTCTTACCTCCTGGATCCGGACAAGTTTCTTTGCTAAATAAATCTTAATCAAAACGTAAGTACCGGTCTTACAGAATCAGTTTCCCTATCAAGTATTAAAATACTCCTAAGGATTTAAATTTGTGCTCTGTGTGGTATTCTAAGGAGATTAATATATATGCATATGTGGTTTCCTATAATATCACATGTATTCTGTTGCTTAGCCTGTTAGTTCTTAGAAACTACTTTTAGTTCCATGTGTAACAATTGTTGCAATTAACTAGTGTGTGGCCTTAAGTGTTTAAGTTTCACAAATACTTCTAACTCTTACCAACACTGTTTATATATTAACTGCTTGATTCTAGAACTGAATTATTCTGTAATATTTCAGAGATTGATTTAAGCTACAAACTACTACTTATTTCATGAATAGATTTCTCTCAATAATGTTTCTTTGTATTTTTCTGCAAAAACAGATCCATCAGAATTAACTATCATTACATCAGGGAAATAGGCCTATAATTACTACAATAGGAGGGATCCTTTCCAGGCTTTGGAATAGCTATAATGGTAGCCTCTAAGTTTTCTTTTAGAATCTGGACTTCTGGCTTCACTTCATTAAACACTTGACATAGGATATTTTATAACTGTGGGTTTAGTTTTTTTGTACAATTGGCCTGGGAAACCGTCAGGTCCCAGTGCCTTATTGTTTTTTAGTTGTTTAATTGCCTGCCTTATATCTACCGTAGAGAAAGGCTCCACTAACTTACTGCAATCTTCTTCTGACAGCATGGGCAGCTTCAGCTTATGTAAATAGGTGGACATCTCCACAATTTGAGTTGTCTTTGGTTTTTCAAAGGTGGCAATATTGTATAAATTTCTATAGAAGTCTGCGAAAGTTTTCCCTGTAGCATCTGGTGCGTAAGCTTTATGTTCATCCTGATAAACATATGATATCCTAGAAGCTGCCGTATAATTCTTGAGTTTTTTTGCCAGCATTGAATCTGCTTTGTTACTTTTGTAGTACATAATATGTTTAAATTTTGAGAATGCTTGTCTGATTCTTTCCAGTTCTAAGTTTTTGATTTGATTCTTCAGGAGTAAGATCTGACAAAGTTTGGGTAGGGGCTATTTTATTCTGCTTTTCCTTTACCCTTAAGTCACATATCAGTTTGCCTAAAGGGGCTCCACATTCTTTTCTTAAGGCTGTCGCCCTGGATATGCAGAATCCTCTCAAATAGGCTTTTAAAGCAGCCCATTGGATTTGGTGGGATGTCTGATTTACAGGGTTAGTCATCAGAAAATCATCGATTTTCTTAGTCAAGTCTGGTAAGAAGGTCGCATCTTCCCATAGAAAATTGGGAAGTCTCCAGGTCGGTCTAGCCAATCTCAACCCATCCTCTTTTAACAAGAATGTCACTGCGTCATGATCTGACCAAGAGCAGCTTTGTATTCTGGACTCCGAAATCATGTTCATGGTCCAAGAATCCACAAAGAAATAATCCAGGCGCGAATACGAGCGGTGTGGGGGTGAGAAGTATGAGTAATCTCTAGAATCCCGGTGACATGATCTCCACACATCATACAGCGATAACTGATGTATGAGGTGTCTGAATTTGGGGGCTGTAGATGTGGAGTAAACATCAAGGCCTAGATTTAGAGTTTTGCGGCCAAAGGGGTGCGTTATCTACGCGTGCTTTTTTCTGGCTGCACCTTTTAAATACCTCTGGTATTGAGAGTTCACAGAATGGCTGCGTTAGGCTCCAAAAAAGGTGCGTAGAGCATATTTACCGCAACTTCAACTCTCGATACCAGCGGTGCTTACGGATGCGGCCAGCTTCAAAAACGTGCTCGTGCACGATTCCCCTAATAGAAAACAATGGGGCTGTTTGAGCTGAATAAAAACCTAACACCTGCAAAAAAGCCGCGTTCAGCTCCTAACGCAGCCCCATTGTTTGCTATGGGGAAACACTTCCTACGTCTGCACCTAACACTCTAACATGTACCCTGAGTCTAAACACCCCTAACCTTACACTTATTAACCCCTAATCTGCCGCCCCCCGCTATCGCTGACCCCTGCATATTATTATTAACCCCTAATCTGCCGCTCCGTAAACCGCCGCTACTTACATTATCCCTATGTACCCCTAATCTGCTGCCCATAACACCGCCGACCCCTATATTATGTTTATTAACCCCTAATCTGCCCCCCACAACGTCGCCTCCACCTGCCTACACTTATTAACCCCTAATCTGCCGAGCGGACCGCACCGCTATTATAATAAAGTTATTAACCCCTAATCCGCGTCACTCCCGCCTCAATAACCCTATAATAAATAGTATTAACCCCTAATCTGCCCTCCCTAACATCGCCGACACCTAACTTCAAACATTAACCCCTAATCTGCCGACTGGACCTCACCGCTATTCTAATAAATGTATTAACCCCTAAAGCTAAGTCTAACCCTAACACTAACACCCCCCTAAGTTAAATATAATTTAAATCTAACGAAATAAATTAACTCTTATTAAATAAATTATTCCTATTTAAAGCTAAATACTTACCTGTAAAATAAACCCTAATATAGCTACAATATAAATTATATTTATATTATAGCTATTTTAGGATTTATATTTATTTTACAGGTAACTTTGTATTTATTTTAACCAGGTACAATAGCTATTAAATAGTTAAGAACTATTTAATAGCTAAAATAGTTAAAATAATTACAAAATTACCTGTAAAATAAATCCTAACCTAAGTTACAATTTAACCTAACACTACACTATCAATAAATTAATTAAATACAATACCTAAAATTATCTACAATTAAACCTAACACTACACTATCAATAAATTAATTAAATACAATATCTACAAATAACTACAATTAAATAAACTAACTAAAGTACAAACAATAAAAAAGAACTAAGTTACAAAAAATAAAAAAATATTTACAAACATTAGAAAAATATTACAACAATTTTAAACTAATTACACCTACTCTAAGCCCCCTAATAAAATTACAAAGCCCCCCAAAATAAAAAAATGCCCTACCCTATTCTAAATTCCAAAAGTTCAAAGCTCTTTTACCTTACCAGCCCTGAACAGGGCCCTTTGCGGGGCATGCCCCAAAGAATTCAGCTCTTTTGCCTGTAAAAAAAACATACAATACCCCCCCAACATTACAACCCACCACCCACATACCCCTAATCTAACCCAAACCCCCCTTAAATAAACCTAACACTAAGCCCCTGAAGATCTTCCTACCTTGTCTTCACCTCGCCGGGTATCACACCGATCCGTCCTGGCTCCAAAATCTTCATCCAAGCCCAAGCGGGGGCTAGACATCCATCATCCGGCGGCTGAAGAGGTCCAGAAGAGGCTCCAAAGTCTTCATCCTATCCCGGAAGAAGAGGCGATCCGGACCGGCAACCATCTTGATCCAAGCGGCATCTTCTATCTTCATCCGATGAGGACCGGCTCCATCTTGAAGACCTCCACCGCGGACCCATCTTCTTCTTCCGACGACTTCCCGACGAATGACGGTTCCTTTAAGGGACGTCATCCAAGATGGCGTCCCTCGAATTCCGATTGGCTGATAGGATTCTATCAGCCAATCGGAATTAAGGTAGGAAAATTCTGATTGGCTGATGGAATCAGCCAATCAGATTCAAGTTCAATCCGATTGGCTGATCCGATCAGCCAATCAGATTGAGCTTGCATTCTATTGGCTGATCGGAACAGCCAATAGAATGCGAGCTCAATCTGATTGGCTGATTGAATCAGCCAATCGAATTGAACTTGATTCTGATTGGCTGATTCCATCAGCCAATCAGAATTTTCCTACCTTAATTCCGATTGGCTATTAGAATCCTATCAGCCAATCGGAATTCGAGGGACGCCATCTTGGATGACGTCCCTTAAAGGACCAGTCAACACAGTAGATTTGCATAATCAACAAATGCAAGATAACAAGACAATACAATAGCACTTAGTCTGAACTTCAAATGAGTAGTAGATTTTTTTTCTGACAATTTTAAAAGTTATGTCTTTTTTCACTCCCCCTGTACCATGTGACAGCCATCAGCCAATCACAAATGCATACACGTACCATGTGACAGCCATCAGCCATTCACAATGCATACACACTTATTCTTGCACATGCTCAGTAGGAGCTGGTGACTCAAAAAGTTTAAATATAAAAAGACTGTGCACATTTTGTTAAATGAAGTAATTTGGAAAGTTGTTTAAAATAGCATGCTCTGTGGGTAACAGAACAAGAGGGAGTGTGTGGCGGCCGGAAAGGGAGGAGCTAACAACAACGTGGGACGCTAGCATCGAGCTCAGGGAGTTGGGCTCTATCGATCTACCCCATCTGCGTTATTCCTTGGCCAGTAAAAGACATTCACTGGCCCGGATATTCTTTAGCAGATGCCGGCAGCCTGAAAGCAGATAGACTCAGGTGCAGAGTCAAGACGCCAAGGGCGTTCTAACACAGTAAACCCACACACCAAAAAAGACAGCAACTACTTTGGTTATTGCCCGCTTGGTGGTACCTGGACTAGTGGCGTTCAGTGACAGAGTGGAGTCGGCGGACCCGACCGAGTTGACTCGTGCTGTGAGCCTGGAGGTGCTTAAGATTCACGACCTTTCAATCCATTGTGGACCTCAGGACGGCAGCTGGATCCATTGCTGATCTGTGTGGCGCTGACAGAGGAGCGAGAGATATAGGAGCAGGCGGAGGTGGAAGCCGTAGTCACAGAGGTGTTTGAGATCGGTGACCTTTGCAGACATAGCTCCTGGACGATCCCCTCTATGCAAACCGACACCGTAACAACCCTGGTAACACGCTATAGGAATTGGCTGAAGGGGACCCGGTCTAATTGATGTGCTGAAGTTTGCATAAAGAGGATCAGCGTAAAAAACAGGTACCACCGGTTCGTTGTCTGTCTTTGTTTATCTGCTCTCACTATAAGGATTGTAAATCCATAACCTTACAAATCTGGGACTCCCTGGAAATCAGGTCTGGACACTGAGCTGGGAATTAATGCTAAAGTGCTCTGGGTTAAAGGGAAAGATTGACTTTTAAATCTGCTCTGTCTGTAAGGATTGTAAGCCCAAAACCTTTCAAATCTGGGACTCCCTGGAAGTTAGATCTGGACACTGAGCTGGGAATTAAGGCTAAAAGTGTTCTGGGTTAAAGGGAAAGACTAACTTTTTTCTTCACTTTTATTATCCCTCAGGAAAGTGCATCTAAAACCCCACTATAGACTTCCTATCACAGGACATCTGATTAAGCAAATCTTATCTGTGGAAGGCTGAGGTTCAAATTAAGCAAAGTGTTTAAAAGCTGGTATTTGTTACATTGTTTAAGCTGGTGACCCAGTTTTCAAATATATATACAATCTCAAAACCAAGCTACATAGTACATGACCGCCTAAACAAGAGCAAAAGTACCATTTCCTTAAACCACTAAGAGGAGTGAGGGGGGAGAAAAGTGCTAGTTCCAGTAGGTACTGACCCCCTCGGAGATAGCTCTTGCAGTCTACAGGAAAGACATGCTATTTTGAACTAGGCTTGAATTAACACATCTACCTATTTACCCTAGACTTTTGAACAAAGACTATATTGTATAAGTGTGAACTTGTGTGCTTGATACCTGAATGTGATATGGTTAACGCAATAGAGATTTATTGTAACAGATTTTGTTTGGGGCTTCAGCCTCTAATCACAAAGAACGATCTCTGTCAATTGTTTATCCACATGCATAATATGTCTGGTATAGCTTTGTTGTAGATATACTTCGATCAACTAAGGTTACCTGCCATTACTGATAAGATATATTTAATAGGTTAAGCTTTACATGTAGTAAGGACCTGGTCTAGAGGTTTAAAGGGAAAGGGGGAGGAGAAAGAGAGAGGGGGAGAGGAGGGGAGAGAGCGAGAAAGAGAGAGAAGAGAAGGGAGAGGAAAAAAGTAAAGAGAGTTTTTTTTTTTTGCCATTGTTTGTTTGACTTTTTTCTCTTTCTCCATTCTTATAATTATGAGTACATATTAGATAGCGGTCAAAAATTTCCCATTTTTTGATAGTGTGGCGAGATACAAAGTCAATAATAGGAAGATTTAATAGGTTATTTAAGAGGTAGATACACTTTTTTTTTTGTGTTTGTTTTTTTCACACTAAAACTGTCACACAAAAGTACTATTGTAATTAGTACGCTCACAATTTCATTTTTTGTTGTTGAATATTATTACATTTAAGCGATTGGATGATATGTAGAAAAAGTTTTTTCTTTTTTTGTTTGTTATATTTCACATAATTTCACTATTGATGTGTGGCTGGTCCTTCTTGTAACCAGCGTGTAAAAAGGTATTCTTTTTTGTGCTCTGCTGGTTCTCTTTCTTCCTTTCTTTTCCTTTCACATTTTCTTTGTTTTTTTTAGCACTTGTTACACGGCACTTGCTACTGGCACTACAATATACACTCTTAAAGCAGAGAAGATAATATAGTTAAACGTGGGAATTTGTTATCTTAGTTGAAAGATTTGATTCCTATATGGAAAGATATATCTCACACTCTAAATCACTATCACCTAATATGCCGCCTAAAGCAAAGGATAAAAAACCTAAGCCTAATGAAAGTAGTGCAGAAATACACCTACAGAATGAAATGAGCTTAAGCGGTACAGATAACTCCTCCCTATTACAGCAAATCTCGGAGTTAGTCATGCCACAATTCGAGTCCTTAAGACAAGAAATGGCCGCGGCTACAAAATGAAATCAAACAATTTGCATCACGGATGAACGAGCTAGAAACTAGAGTTTCAGATATGGAAGATAGATCAGTAGGCCAGGACCAGGCGGTTACTTTACATGATAATAAACTTAACCTTCTACAATCTAAATTGGAGGAACTTGAAGACCGGTCCAGGCGCAACAACCTTAGGGTTGTTGGCCTGCCAGAAACAGCAGAATACCATGACTTGATAAATTTTGCATCTATCCAGCTTCCTAAATTGGTAGGGAGCACTGTTGATAATGTAAGGATTCCCATAGAAAGAGCCCACAGAATAGGAGCACCCAGAAGGAATCTAGATGGCCCAATTAAACCCAGGGTAGTGATTATTAAATTTTTTAATTTCCAGGACAAATTTCAGATACTAAGATTATATCGCAAAAACAACAATATCATGTTGGGACCTAATAAACTTTTATTGTTTCAGGACTTCTCATATGAGACTCAAAGTAAACGTAGGGAAATGGCCCCATTTTGTTCGCAGTTAATTAGAGCTAATTTAAGGGCTAGACTTGTATACCCAGCAAAGATTGTCCTGGATAAGGATGGGGAAACGCATACTTTTACTAAAATTGAACAAATTAAAGCATACTGTCAGAATCTAGGGATATTATAACATTGACTGGTTCCCTAGAAAAGGAGGGATATGCATAGGTTATGTGATTATGAGGTAAATAAGGTAAATAATATGAACTTCGTATATGTTCTTCTGCTTTGTTCTATTAGTTTTTGGCGTAAGAACAGGACAAAGAATAGAAGGAAAAGTGATATGGGCCTGTGGGGGGTTGGGGGGAGGAGAGGGAGGGAGGGGAGCCCCTCCCTTCTTTTTTTATTATATATTTTTGTTTATTTTATTTTTTTTATATATATTTTTTTTTTTTTTCCCCTCCCATAATATTTTAGATGGTTAAATTAAATTTTCTCTCTTGGAACATTGGAGGGGTTTCATCCCCGATTAAAAGGAAACTGCTGATCAGACACTTGGGGAAACAGCAGCCTGATTTAGTATTCTTACAGGAGACCCACCTCAGGCCCAAGGAGGCCATAAAACTTAAAAGTAAATGGGTGGGGGAGGTAGTGTTTACCCCCTATGACAAGGCTAAAAGAGGCCTGGCGATTTTAATAAATAAACAGCTCAACTATAATATTATCTCAGTCCTTAATGATACCAATGGGAGATTTCAGATTCTTGAGATAGAAATCAATGATTGCAATTTTGTTTTATGTAATGTGTATGGACCGAATGTGATAGATAAAGAATTCTGGGAGGATATTAGTTTAAAGTTATTCTTACATATTGGGAAGAATATTGTGGTTGCTGGTGATTTTAATATGGCTTTCTCACATATCCTGGATAGATCTAAGTCTAGATTTGCTCCAAGAAAAGCCAGGGAAGCAGTTATTTTACAAAAATTTTGCAAGAAACTTGCTTTGCAAGATATATGGCGGGTACAAAACCCGGATCAACGGGAATATACTTGTGCGTCAAGTGTACATTCTTCTTTCTCTCGTATTGATTATTTTTTAATTGCGAAACATATGTTAAAAATGAAAATTGGGACAGCAATTCAGGATATTGTGATTTCAGATCACGCAATTATCGGATTAGAGATCGGCTTGAGCGAAAAATCCTCAATAGGGAACAATAGATTATTTTTTCCGCAATATCTGATCAACAACGTGCACTTTAGAAAGTGGATGCAGAATAGATGGTACCATTTTCAGTCTGATAACGCAAGCTACCTAGATAGACCAGAAATATTCTGGGAGACAGCAAAAGCTGTTTTTAGAGGGGAGATTAAAGCGTATTTAGCAAGAGCCAAGGCGATCCGGGGTAAGAGAGAGGAGCAACTCTCCAACACGCTAAGAAATAGTTATCGCAAATATCTGAACAGTCCCTCCATTGATTTATGGAATAAATATAAAAGTAGCAAGTCAGTGTACGATCTCTTCTCAAAACAACAGTCAATTTCAGAGGAACAAAAACTTAAGGCTCTTTATTCAGGGACGCAGGGCGTTTCGGCTAAATATGTTGCGAGAATCATTAAGATTAGACAACAAAAAAACTATATCTCATCATTGAAAATTGGGAACAATAGAGCTGTGGATCCTGTAGAGATAAGGGAAGCTTTTTTCCAGTCCTTTCAGCATCTATACGCATCAAAGCAGGTTAATATGCTAAATAAGGAGCAGTTCTGGCAAGGGTTAAGTTTACCGCAAATCGGAATAGAAGACCTTCAGAGACTTAATGAACCTATATCTGAGGAAGAAATAATAAGTGCCATAAAAAGTTAAAATCTGGAAAAGCCCCCGGGCCAGATGCTCTGCCGGTTGAATTCTATAAAATACTATTGGTACAATTACCCTCAGTCTTAGTTAAATTATTTAATGAATATTTTGTAGATAATAAACCACAATCTTCATTATTTGCAGCATCCAACATAGTGCTGATACTCAAGAAAGGTAAGGATCCAGAACTTCCAGCCTCTTACAGGCCAATTTCACTCCTCAACCAAGATTATAAGATCCTTACGTATATCTTAGCTAATAGACTAAGACCCTCCCTAGGATCTTTGATACATCCCGATCAGACGGGTTTTATGATGGGTAGAAACCCAGTTAAGAACCTACGGAAAGTTCAATTAGTTTTGGACCACTACTGGAATAAAATGGACAAGAAAAAACAGCATGCCCAATCCGATCGGGCCATCCTCACAATAGATGCTGAAAAAGCATTTGATTCCATCATATGGGATCATCTATTCACCGCACTGGAGAAATTTGGTATAACGGGCGTCTTTCAACAATTTATCAGACAGCTCTACCGAGAACCAACTTCGTCAATCATAGTGAATGGGCGACCTACTAATAGAATAGTTCTCAGGCGTGGCACGCGTCAAGGGTGCCCGTTATCACCATTTCTCTTCAATCTATCTATCGAGCCATTGGCTATCTATCTACGAAAGGTATTGCAGGGCATTCAGATCGGAGGATATAGACTGGTTCTCTCTTTATTTGCAGACGATCTGCTACTTTTTCTTAGCAATACGGCTGATTCTATCCCTCGGCTCATTGAGATATTTAATATGTTCAGTTCTTTCTCAGGTTATAAAATCAACTATGAGAAATAGGAGATTATGTGGATACACAAACCCCGTGACCAGAGAAACTATCCTTTCACTGAAACAACACAGATCACATATTTAGGTATTACACTGAGCAAAGACCCCAATCTATGGTACGATCTTAATTTTAAGCCATGTATTAGAGGGCTGGATAGGAAGCTTCGGAGCTGGGGCAACTTACCATTGACAATTACAGCCCGAATTATGTTGATCAAGGTGGTCTTGTTCCCAAAACTTTTATATTTTCTACAGAATCTCCCTTTACTATTATATAAAAAGGATTTGACTTTTCTACTTAGGAGTTTCAATCAATTTATCTGGCAAGGAAAGAAACCACATATTTCTATATTTAAACTAACATTTCCGAAAGCTTATAGAGGGATGGCATGCCCTAATGTTAAATTTTATAACTATGCAGCTTTAGGTAAATTTGCGCTAGACTGGATCTCTGAGCGGGAATTGGTGTCCTTTTTTGAGATTGAATCGTTGATAATCAAGCCTTTTAATTTAAAGGCAATTTTACACCACCCTGCAAACAGACTTCCTGGAACAATAGACCAATTGATCACATTCAAATTTATAATACAAGCGTGGCAAAAAACATGCAGTGAAATAGGAATTGACTATCGGAAATCTGAATTCTTACCTCTACGGGGTAACCCGGGCTTCCCACCCGGTTTAGACCCCTCAATATTTCAGGTTTGGACGGAACAGGGTGTGAACTATGTTGTCCAGATATGCGAAGGCAAATACTTAAGGTTGCAATCATTTGAGAAACAATCTCAACAATTTAACCTTCCTAGAACCAGTTTCTTTGCTTACTTACAGGTTAGACATTGGATTGAGAAATTGAAGCAGGATACAGGGTTGGAAATTGATACTAGGGAACTAAGAACAATAATTAGAGAATATCAGGAGGGGGTAAGCACTAACTCCCGTATTTATGACACCATTTTGAAAGTCTGGGGGAAGCATAATATCTCGGAAATAACGAATAAATGGTCCAAAGACAAGATTGCTTTAGATACTGTGACAATACTACAGAGTATAGCATTGGTTTCAGGGGCTACGATTATGCATAGTTGGAAAGAATCACATTTGAAAATATTATACAGGGTGTATTTTACACCCGGTAGATTAGCTAAATGGAATCAGGAAAGGCAACATTGTCCCAAATGCTGCTATGAAAATGCAGATTTGATACATTGTTTTTGGACATGCCCAAAAATACATCAATTTTGGCAGAAAATAAATTTTTGGGGCATTAAGATAACAGGGATTAGATACAAGTTGACCCTATATCAGATCCTTTTCCTATGCAAATATACTCTTGCTATTACCAACAATAGATTTATTAACTTACTTGTTCTGATTGGGCAGAATCTAATTCTTAAAAATTGGCAAGGCCAAAAGAACCCTAGATTTAATGATTTTTTAAAAGAAGTACAGCACCAGATGGTGTCTGAACAATATAACATAAAAGACATAAACTCTAAACAGTTACCTAGGTTCTTCAATAAATGGAAGAAATATATTAGCTCCCTCCCATTGGAAACACAGAGACAGGTGGTTACCTATTGGAAAAATTCCACCTGCAACAAGTTGAAAAGCGGAATATCCCGAGGCTCTGGTTTTCAGAGGAACAGATACGTGAAGTATAAGGAGAGGATATATATATGTTTGTTTGTTTCCTTTTTTTTTTTCCCCCTCTTCCTTCCCCCTCCCGTGGTCCCCTCCCCCTTTACCCTCCACCCCTAGGGCCAACCTATAGAGCACTAGGCATCCTGTGCTAAAAGTGCAAGAGGACCAAGCCTTATGAGGAGCACTTTAGAGTGCTTATGATCGTAAAAGTTTCCTCAATAGATATAGATAGTGGTTGTGGAATACTCGATATATACGAAGAAGTAGATACATTGACTCTAGATGTAGAGATTTTAGGTAGTTTAGTTTTTAGGAGCAGTAGCGATTTCTAATAAGAGGTTAGTCAGTGGGCCTATTTGGATCACTCAGATTAGCAATGAGAACAAGACCTAATGAGCATTAGATGAAGAAGGAATCCTTTGCCAAAATGGACTGGGTCCTGAATAAAAGTAGTGATGAAGGGACTAAGGAGAGTTAGATGAGAATAATCTAATTCACGGTAAGAATCCACGCGAGCTTCCTTTTGGGAGGGAGAGTAGGATATAGAGTTGTTTTTTTTTGTTTTTTTCTCTTCTTTCTTCTTCTCTCTTAATCTTAGAGATACCTGATATTAGTTAAAAATCCCACAAATCCATAGGTAATATTCTTGAATGGTTGACTCATTGCATCTCTTCTATGATACTGTTGATATATGTATGACTTATAGCTTTGTTTTTTTTTGTTTTTTTGTTATTTTCTTCTGTTATTATGCTCTGAATTTTGACTAGATATGGTATGGATATTATCCATGTCTAGATGTTGTCAAATAAATATATTATTTTTTCTGTATCAATAAAATGAAAAAAAAAAAAAAAAAATAGCATGCTCTATCTGAATAATGAAAGTTTCATTTTGATTGAGTGTCCCTTTAAAGGAACCGTCATTCATCGGGAAGTCGTCGGAAGAAGAAGATGGGTCCGCGGTGGAGGTCTTCAAGATGGAGCCGGTCCTCATCGGATGAAGATAGAAGATGCCGCTTGGATCAAGATGGTTGCCGGTCCGGATCGCCTCTTCTTCCCGGATAGGATGAAGACTTTGGAGCCTCTTCTGGACCTCTTCAGCCGCCGGATGATGGATGTCTAGCCCCCCCTTGGGCTTGGATGAAGATTTTGGAGCCAGGACGGATCGGTGTGATACCCGGCGAGGTGAAGACAAGGTAGGAAGATCTTCAGGGGCTTAGTGTTAGGTTTATTTAAGGGGGGTTTGGGTTAGATTAGGGGTATGTGGGTGGTGGGTTGTAATGTTGGGGGGGTATTGTATGTTTTTTTTTTTTACAGGCAAAAGAGCTGAATTTCTTGGGGCATGCCCCGCAAAGGGCCCTGTTCAGGGCTGGTAAGGTAAAAGAGCTTTGAACTTTTGGAATTTAGAATAGGGTAGGGCATTTTTTTTATTTTGGGGGGCTTTGTTATTTTATTAGGGGGCTTAGAGTAGGTGTAATTAGTTTAAAATTGTTGTAATTTTTTTCTAATGTTTGTAAACATTTTTTTATTTTTTGTAACTTAGTTCTTTTTTATTTTTTGTACTTTAGTTAGTTTATTTAATTGTATTTATTTGTAGGAATTGTACTTAATTTATTTATTTCTAGTGTAGTGTTAGGTTTAATTGTAGATAATTGTAGGTAGTTTATTTAATTAATTTATTGATAGTGTAGTGTTAGGTTAAATTGTAACTTAGGTTAGGATTTATTTTACAGGTAATTTTGTAATTATTTTAACTATTTTAGCTATTAAATAGTTCTTAACTATTTAATAGCTATTGTACCTGGTTAAAATAAATACAAAGTTACCTGTAAAATAAATATAAATCCTAAAATAGCTATAATATAATTATAATTTATGTTGTAGCTATATTAGGGTTTATTTTACAGGTAAGTATTTAGATTAAATAGGAATAATTTATTTAATAAGAGTTAATTTATTTTGTTAGAATAAAATTATATTTAACTTAGGGGGGTGTTAGGGTTAGGGTTAAAATTAGCTTTAGGGGTTAAAAAATTTATTAGAGTAGCGGTGAGCTCCGATCGGCAGATTAGGGGTTAATACTTGAAGTTAGGTGTCGGCGATGTTAGGGAGGGCAGATTAGGGGTTAATACTATTTATTATAGGGTTATTGAGGCGGGAGTGAGGCGGATTAGGGGTTAATAACTTTATTATAGTAGCGGTGCGGTCCGCTCGGCAGATTAGGGGTTAATAAGTGTAGGCAGGTGGAGGCGACGTTGAGGGGGCAGATTAGGGGTTAATAAATATAATATAGGGGTCGGCGGTGTTAGGGGCAGCAGATTAGGGGTACATAGCTATAATGTAGCTGGTGGCGGCGTGCGGACGGCAGATTAGGGGTTAATAATAATATGCAGGGGTCAGCGATAGCGGGGGCGGCAGATTAGGGGTTAATAAATATAATATAGGGGTCGGCGGTGTTAGGGGCAGCAGATTAGGGGTACATAGGGATAACGTAGTTGGCGGCACTGTACAGAGCGGAAGATTAGGGGTTAAAAATTATTTATAGAGTGGCGGCGATGTGGGGGGGCCTCGGTTTAGGGGTACATAGGTAGTTTATGGGTGTTAGTGTACTTTAGAGCACAGTAGTTAAGAGCTTTATAAACCGGCGTTAGCCCAGAAAGCTCTTAACTACTGACTTTTTTCTGCGGCTGGAGTTTTGTCGTTAGATTTCTAACGCTCACTTCAGACATGACTCTAAATACCGGAGTTAGAAAGATCCCATTGAAAAGATAGGATACGCAATTTACGTAAGGGGATCTGCGGTATGGAAAAGTCGCGGCTGGAAAGTGAGCGTTAGACCCTTTCCTGACTGACTCCAAATACCGGCGGGAGCCTAAAACCAGCATTAGGAGCCTCTAACGCTGGTTTTGACGGCTACCGCCAAACTCTAAATCTAGGCCCAAGTGTTTTACCACTCAGAATTTTTTTATCAGTTAGCGGATCCCACACTAAATTAAAATCACCTCCCAATACTAGGCTGCCTTGACGTCGTTTTTCAGTAAGGTGCAGAATCTTGCTTAGGAACTGTATTTGCCCCTGGTTCGGGGCATAGATGTTCACAAGGGTATATATTTGGTTGTTAATTTTGCAGACTAGTATTAAAAATCTGCCTTCCGGGTCATGCTCTATATGGATTTGGTGAAAGGCTACATCTCTGCTTATTAGAATAGAGACTCCTCTGCTCTTCTCGTGATAGACTGAATTGAACACTCTTGAGTATTGTTTAAACTTTACGTTTGGAACCTTATCAGTAGCCCAGTGTGTTTCTTGTAAAAAAGATACATCACTACGGAGTTTCCTCAAAAAATTCTGCAGTAAACTCCTCTTATTTGGGACATTCAAACGCTTTGTATTTAGGGAAACAAATCGGAGACTATGATCCATTTAAAATAAATAAAAAAACAGGGGGGGAGAAAGGGAAATGAATTAGGAGCAAGGGTAGGGAGAAGGTCACAGGGGAAATGGTTTCCTAGGGTAGGTCAGAGAGACAAGCTGTATTATATATCAGCTGAGTCCACCGTGTCAGTAACTCAGCATTGAAAAATATAAGCATGATATAATATGTAAACAGTACAGGAATTTGTCAAGCGAATCTGCGTTCTCTTGCTTACTTTTAGTAAACCGTGGTGTTAGAATCTACAAAATGGGGGTAACAGTCAGGGCCAGGGGATGACCAAAATTCTATTATGGTGGAGTATGAATTTCCCCACTATTCTATTTTTATGCTCTAATTCACTATATCTGATTTTAATGTCTCAAACATCTGTTTAGGGATGGGGGTCAACGGACTTCAGCAGTATGGACCTCGTCTAACCTCGTTTTTTTTGTGACAAGTGTCTGCCGCTTCATTTGTACCTCAGGGCTCCTGGTGAACTAGCTAGGTTTCCTCGGGTCTATCAAAATGTTGGGGAAGGGGTCTCCAGGAGATAGTTGGGCTATGTAGTAAGGGAGCCCAGGCTCAGCATAAAGTTATCTTTCCTAAACGCTTCCTATTTGTCTTACTCAGAATATAGATCTCATATTGTCTAGTGAGGGAGAGGTGATAGGTACTGTGTACGTTTGCGAATTCCATACAGTAGTAAGTGTATGTGTTATGCTGATCACTATCAGGCTGGCAAAGTGAGAGATGGCAAAAGGAGGGCATAAACACGTTGTAAGCATCAAACTTAATCATAGTTTAGCTTGTTTTCTAACCAACATTATAACAAAATAGCTACAATAGCAACCAAATAATAATAAAGACAGGTAATATACAAGTAATTTGTTGAATCTCAAGTATCCCTGCCTTTAACCAAAACGCAGGGTAAATGTTCTAATTCTCTCACTTAATAAAGTAAATACCTAATTCGAACAGAAAAGCCTAGATGCCTAACTTGTCTCCAGGGATGTTAATCTTCACATCCCTGAAGTATATATTTTAAATATATACATAGCTAGCAATGCGTAAAAACAAGAACAAATGCAACAGTCCTAAAGTATAGTTAAGGCCAGAAGGCCTCTTTCACCAAGGCAGCGCGTCTGGAGTATCATTACTGTCCGCCCATGATGATCGCATAAACTAGAGCAACTTCAGTTTATACTTGGCATGTTTCTGTAGCTCAAAAGGAAAAGTCGCTAGTGACAAATTGCTGCGGGTCCTATTACCTAGTGTCATAATCGTAAGCAGGTCATAAAGGGCAAATGGTCAGTCTTATGTATCATCTCTAGTGTCGCAACAACCTTACTGCATCCATCAGGGCCAGACTAAGCTTGGGAGAGGGGCTCCTGGAAGATAGTCAGGTCATATCTGTTAGGGAACCCTAGGGTCACCTTAAAGGTGCCCCTCCTGTGTGTTGCATATATATCATGGCTGGACTTTAGGTCTTGGGTCTTTCTACTGGTGGTATGGCTACTGTCATTATTGGGGTTTCTTACGTCAGTTTCATAGATAGTCAATTCTTCATGAAAATCACATGAAGATAGGCCCAGTAAGATAGGACCATGAGAAATTATAAACATGTTATAAATACCACACCTGATTATAGTGCACTTTGTTGTCTAGCAAACATTATCTCAAAATAACAGCATCAAAAAACAGGTAGGAGTATAAAATAATAAAGTACATACATAAAAATGTGTAGAGAAAATAGCAGCCAACTTTCAAGGTTCTCGCCCTCCCCACCTCTATTCAGAACCCAGGGGAAGCGTTCTGTTATCCTGTCTTATTAACACATGTTCTTTGTTCGGGGCAGGAACCTTTGGTACATAATTTAACCCTAAAAATATTAGCATTCGTACCCCTGGAACATGGCTTTGGAAGTACATATGGTTATAAACATTTAAGAACCAGAACAAATGTAACAGAAATAACATATTATGGAGAGCGGGGGACCTCCCCCAGTATGACAGTATATCTGGAATGTCACTGTAGCCAGTCCATGTTGACCTTAATGACCAGGTCAGCAGCAATCTATATATGTTGTGTTTCCACAGGTGGAAGATTAAAGTCATCGAAATCAAGTCCCCAGAGGCCCATATACTTGGTCCCACAACCATAAGTGCATCAAAAATATAGGAACATCATAACTATAAGAAAAACAGCATAGTCAAAGGTATATTCATCAGTCATTTTCTTCTGGGGGATCCTCTGCCCGATCTAACGTGGCATGTTCCAAGGCAAAGCTGTGTCTTTTGGGGGAGGCAAACCTCTGAGGAAGTGGCCTCCACTCCAATGCTGCCAGCCGTAGGACTGAAGATGATGCATTAACTTGATCCAGTTTGTTATTGAGCGGAGACTTTGTTCTGTTCTCCTGGGTTCCATTCTTGGCCCATCCTTTGAGAAGAGGTTGTCCCTTATCTGGGGTATCTGCTGTGTGTATGTGGCCATCTTTATGTATAAGCAGTTTGGTGGGATAGCCCCATCTGTACTTTATTCCCAGCTGTCTCAAAATCTTAGTAACTTCCCGGAAAGGTTCTCTCTTCTGAACAGTGAACTGGGACAGATATGGGAATATTTGTATATTTTTAAACTTCTCTGGTAGAGAGGGGTTTTGAAATATGGCTCTCAGGATTTGCTCTTTATATGTAAAAAAGTGAAATCTGGCTATCACATCCCTAGGTTTTTCTGTAGAGACATTTTTCCCTCTTGGGAGTCTATGTACTCTGTCCACTAGAGTTTTGTTATGGAAGTCTGGGGGTCGAAGGAGTTCACAAAACTCATTGAGAAATTTACTTAGGTCTGGCGGAGAAACATCCTCTGAGATACCTCTGAATCTTAAGTTATTCCTTCGAGACCGATCCTCCATATCTGCCATTTTAGTCTGTATAGAATCCATCATGTCCACCAGAATCTGTGAATGACTGGCCAGGTTTCCCTGCTCCACAGCCAAGTCCTAATGTTTTCTTTCTAGAATATCAATGCATTCGCTATTGGCCCCTATGTCTTTGCGGAGGTCTGCAGCAGAGCCTTTAATGGCCTCTGTAAGAGAGTCCTGCAGGGAGTTCAACTTCTGAGTTAGGGTAGCCACTATATCTGATGCTGAAGAATCCGTCATGCTGTCTCCAACCCTAAGGCAGTCCTGTGTACAGATGCTTTTGTCTATGTGCAATTGGGAGTCGTCTGTACTCTTCTTAGTGGCAGTTATTGTTTTAAAATGGTCCGCCACAGATTTCCTATACTCCAGGGGATTAGTGGGGGTTTTTCTAGACCCCTGTGGCATGTTAGGGGAGGCTTATGACCTATTTAGGCCAAGTTATAGAATTTATCCCAGAACTAAAACTTTATTTCAAGGGTGAAGTATACACAATATTTTTGTTCTTGTTTTTCTCTTATGTGACCTCTTCTTGTTTTCTAACAGTTTTCACATCCCCTCTATACTTAGCAAATGAGAGTTCAATAATAATAGGCCCTGACCATATGAACCCCTTTTAGGTGGTTTCATATTGTGATGAAGCTGCTTACTCTGTAAAAGAGAAGAATTTTAAATATGTGAACCACAGCTACTGAGACTCTTGTTACTAAAACAGTACCTCAAACTAAACTTATGTACCATGAAACTGTGTAACAGAATATTTAAATAAAATATTGGTGTGTAGCATATAGTCAAAATGTTACAGATATATCTTAATCTGCAAAGTGACTCAGACAGATGACTATACATGCAGTTAATAGTTGGGTGAAATGGTAGATTGTACTATGGCTGCCACCTGTGAACATGTCACTAAACTAATGCAGCAGTACAACCAGAACGACTTTACCCAAATTTCAGTGTTAACACAGATGTCATACAGTTAACATAACAAAGGGCAAAACGGAACTCTATGCTAATAGTAAATGATGGCCAAACAACTAGCAAGAAATAAATATCTATATATACCGGTATTATACAAAGAGGTACCTGTAAATATGTTTGGGAGCGGTTAGCAAACAGGGAGAGCGAGAGAGCAGCAAGCGTGGCTGACACGGAGCAGAGATCAGCTGTGAGGTGGTATGGGTTGGCGTGTGACGTCACCGCAAGTAGATCCGGCAAGTAGGAACAGCTGAGTGATGAGCTGGAGGCCATGGAAGGAAGTTCAGTCAATAACTGGCAGAAATGCACAGGAAGTCTGAAGCCAGGAGAAAAGGGAGTTCACCAGGGCAGTATCAGGCAGTTAGTAAGGGGAGATGTAGGCACTTATAACTGCCAGATAATTAAGCAGTCTTAAAGGCGCAGTACAAGAAGTGAATAAACCTGACAGGACCCCCCCCCCCAAGGAGCAGCTCCACGGCTCACTGATGGGGTTGGTCTGGATTCCTCTGATGGAACCTAGTAATCAACCGAGGTGCAGAAATGTTGCCAGAGGGCTCCCAGGAATCATGATCATTTGAGTATCCTTTCCAGTGAATTAGGTACTGTAAGGCTCCCCTGAAACGTCTGGAATCCAGTACAGACTCCACCTCATACTCGATGTTCGGGTCTTGAGTAGGGAAACATGGAAAGTAGGATGAATTTTTAACATGTCCGGGAGAGTCAAATGGACAACATTAACATTTATAACCTTCTCAATAGGAAATGGGCCAATGTACAGAGGTGAAAGTTTGCGTGATGGAGTGGACAAGCGAATATTCCTAGTGGATAACCAAACAAGGTCCCCAATAGCATAAGAGGGAGGAGGGGTCCGTCGTTTATCATAATACTTCTTTTAGATTTCCTTAGCATCCTCAATGGCTTGGTGTACGATTGATAAGTTAAAAGTAATGGAATTTGTCAGATCAGATATCAGTGGTGAAGTATGCTCAGGATTGGGTAACAGTTGGAAACTGGGGTGGAACCCGTAGTTGATGAAGAACGGAGTTTGTTGAGTGGTTGAGTGTTTGGTGTTGTTAAATACAAACTCTGCGTAAGGTAGATGTTTTGACCAAGCATGTTTTTCAGAATGACAGTAGGAGCGTAGGAACTGTTCTACCCATTGGTTACTCCTTTCCGTCTGGCCATTCGTTTATGGATGGTAAGAGGACGATAGCCGTTTATCAATGGAGAAGTATTTACAGAATGCAGCCCACAGGGCACTAGTGAATTGTGATCCACAGTCTGTAAGTATTTTCTTTGGCAAACCATCGGCTAGATTTGGAGTTTTGTCGGTAACGACCCGAAAAACTAACGCTGGCTTTTTTCTGTCCGCACCATAAAAATAACTCTGGTATTGAGAGTCCACTTAAAGGCTGCGTTAAGCTCCAAAAAAGGAGCGTAGAGCATTTTTAACGCAGCTTCAACTCTCGATACCAGAGTTGCTTACGCAAGCGGCCAGCCTCAAAAACGTGCTCGTGCACGATTCTCCCATAGGAAACAATGGGGCTGTTTGAGCTGAAAAAAAACCTAACACCTGCAAAAAAGCTGCGTTCAGCTCCTAACGCAGCCCCATTGTTTGCTATGGGGAAACACTTCCTACGTCTGCACCTAACACTCTAACATGTACCCCGAGTCTAAACACCCCTAACCTTACACTTATTAACCCCTAATCTTCCGCCCCCGCTATCGCTGACCCCTGCATATTATTATTAACCCCTAATCTGCCGCTCCGTAAACCGCCGCTACTTACATTATACCTATGTACCCCTAATCTGCTGCCCTAACATCGCCGACCCCTATATTATATTTATTAACCCCTAATCTGCCGCCCACAACGTCGCCTCCACCTAACTACACTTATTAACCCCTAATCTACCGAGCGGACCTGAGCGCTACTATAATAAAGTTATTAACCCCTAATCTGCCTCACTAACCCTATAATAAATAGTATTAACCCCTAATCTGCCCTCCCTAACATCGCTGACACCTAACTTCAATTATTAACCCCTAATCTGCCGACCGGAGCTCACCGCTATTCTAATAAATGTATTAACCCCTAAAGCTAAGTCTAACCCTAACACTAACACCCCCCTAAGTTAAATATAATTTAAATCTAACGAAATTAATTAACTCTTATTAAATAAAATTATTCCTATTTAAAGCTAAATACTTACCTGAAAAAAAAAAAACCTAATATAGCTACAATATAAATTATAATTATATTATAGCTATTTTAGGATTTATATTTATTTTACAGGTAACTTTGTATTTATTTTAACCAGGTACAATAGCTATTAAATAGTTAAGAACTATTTAATAGCTAAAATAGTTAAAATAATTACAAATTTACCTGTAAAATAAATCCTAACCTAATTTACAATTAAAACTAACACTACACTATCAATAAATTAATTAAATAAACTACCTACAATTACCTACAATTAACCTAACACTACACTATCAATAAATTAATTAAATACAATTCCTACAAATAAATACAATTAAATAAACTAGCTAAAGTACAAAAAATAAAAAAGAACTAAGTTACAAAAAATAAAAAAATATTTACAAACATAAGAAAAATATTCACTTAATTATCTATGGTATTGCACCTATAGAATAATACGACTACCTTTTAGTGGTGACTGTCATAGATTACAGCTACAAGTTACAAGTTATATTCTTACTTCCGTTTACGAGGGTAAGGGATTGATCTTATCTTTACTGTACCTCCTCTATCCAGGGTCTATATATTAATATATACTAACCCAATTTATAAGGCACCAGATATATTGACTCTAATAATATTAAATTCATCGCCTTCTGGGTGTAGCCATTGTACCCTACTATTATACCCCATTAGAGGTGCCACTCTACTAATAGGATCTTACTTAGACGGTTGGAGATCTGTAATAACAATCACTTAGACATAGACCTTGCTCTAGTATCTGGGCACTGTGTGATTTGAATATTGTTAATAGACACACACTCCCAGTGGGCAGGTTATATTGTTTATACTGTTAAGAGGTTACTATATTGTACCGAGTACCTATACTCTCTTATTCCACTGCTACCTGGAGCAGTACCTTATTCTCCAAACTTGGGGGGCCCTTTATGTTACAGTGTTTTTAATTGTGTGTATCATTTCAATTGGTTTTTATTTTGAAATAAAAGTTAAGTTTTAAACGTCTCTATGCAGACAGAATGTTCTTGCATGGATCCTTTCTATCCAGTATCTAATATTGACACAAGCTTTTCTAATTGTTGAGTGCTATCCATGTACATTGCTTGTTCAGTCCTGTACTGAATCTGTTTAGTATGTCTCTCTCCACATATGTACAGCACCCGCCCTCGAGTTATTGATTATGGTTCCCCCTACTATGTGGGACTGATTATAATTATTAGGGCAACAATTCCAGTAGTGCCATCGTCATCCCTTTTCTCCTTGTATGATAAGAAAAATATTACAACAATTTTAAACTAATTAAACCTACTCTAAGCCCCCTAATAAAATAACAAAGACCCCCAAAATAACAAAATGCCCTACCCTATTCTAAATTTCTACATTTCAAAGCTCTTTTACCTTACCAGCCCTGAATAGGGCCCTTTGCGGGGCATGCCCCAAGATATTCAGCTCTTTTGCCTGTAAAAAAAAACATACAATACCCCCCCCAACATTACAACCCACCACCCACATACCCCTAATCTAACCCAAACCCCCTTAAATAAACCTAACACTAAGCCCCTGAAGATCTTCCTACCTTGTCTTCACCCTACCAGGTTCACCGATCCGTCCTGAAGAGCTCCTCCGATGTCCTAATCCAAGCCCAAGCGGGGGGGCTGAAGAGGTCCATGATCCGGCTGAAGTCTTCATCCAAGCGGGAGCTGAAGAGGTCCATGATCCGGCTGAAGTCTTCATCCAAGCGGGAGCTGAAGAGGTCCATGATCCGGATGAAGTCTTCTATCAACGGCATCTTCAATCTTCTTTCTTCCGGATCCATCTTGCAGACCTCCGACGCGGAACATCCTCTTCTCCCAACGCCTACTAGCCGAATGATGGTTCCTTTAAGGGACGTCATCCAAGATGGCGTCCCTCGAATTCCGATTGGCTGATAGGATTCTATCAGCCAATCGGAATTAAGGTAGGAATATTCTGATTGGCTGATGGAATCAGCCAATCAGAATCAAGTTCAATCCGATTGGCTGATTCGATCAGCCAATCAGATTGAGCTTGCATTCTATTGGCTGTTCCGATCAGCCAATAGAATGCGAGCTCAATCTGATTGGCTGATTGGATCAGCCAATCGGATTGATCTTGATTCTGATTGGCTGATTCCATCATTATTTATGTATTTATTTGTAGGAATTGTATTTAATTAATTTATTGATAGTGTAGTGTTAGGTTAATTGTAGGTAATTGTAGGTAGTTTATTTAATTAATTTATTGATAGTGTAGTGTTAGGTTTAATTGTAACTTAGGTTAGGATTTATTTTACAGGTAAATTTGTAATTATTTTAACTATTTTAGCTATTAAATAGTTCTTAACTATTTAATAGCTATTGTACCTGGTTAAAATAAATACAAAGTTACCTGTAAAATAAATATAAATCCTAAAATAGCTATAATATAATTATAATTTATATTGTAGCTATATTAGGATTTATTTTACAGGTAAGTATTTAGCTTTAAATAGGAATAATTTATTTAATAAGAGTTAATTAATTTCGTTATATTTAAATTATATTTAACTTAGGGGGGTGTTAGTGTTAGGGTTAGACTTAGCTTTAGGGGTTAATACATTTATAGAATAGCGGTGAGCTCCGATCGGCAGATTAGGGGTTAATAATTGAAGTTAGGAAGGGCAGATTAGGGGTTAATACTATTTATTATAGGGTTAGTGAGGCGGATTAGGGGTTAATAACTTTATTATAGTAGCGGTGCGGTCCGCTCGGCAGATTAGGGGTTAATAAGTGTAGGCAGGTGGAGGCGACGTTGAGGGGGGCAGATTAGGGGTTAATAAATATAATATAGGGGTCGGTGGTGTTAGGGGCAGCAGATTAGGGGTTTATAGCTATAATGTAGGTGGCGGCGCTTTGCGATCGGCAGATTAGGGGTTAATTATTGTAGGTAGCTGGCGGCGACATTGTGGGGGGCAGATTAGGGGTTAATAAATATAATACAGGGGTCGGCGGTGTTAGGGGCAGCAGATTAGGGGTACATAAGTATAACGTAGGTGGCGGTCGGCAGATTAGGGGTTAAAAAAATTATTCGAGTGTCGGCGATGTGGGGGGGACCTCGGTTTAGGGGTACATAGGTAGTTTATGGGTGTTAGTGTACTTTAGAGTACAGTAGTTAAGAGCTTTATAAACCGGCGTTAGCCCAGAAAGCTCTTAACTACTGACTTTTTTTCCTGCGGCTGGAGTTTTGTCGTTAGATGTCTAACGCTCACTTCAGAAACGACTCTAAATACCGGAGTTAGAAAGATCCCATTGAAAAGATAGGATACGCAATTGACGTAAGGGGATCTGCGGTATGGAAAAGTCGCGGATGAAAAGTGAGCGTTAGACCCTATTTTGAGTGACTCCAAATACCGGCGGTAGCCTAAAACCAGCGTTAGGAGCCTCTAACGCTGGTTTTCACGGCTAACTCCAAACTCCAAATCTAGGTCCATGTAACTTGAAGACATGAGATAGCAGAAGGTGTATTGTCTCTGCAGCAGTGGGCAGTTTGTGGTAAGGTATTAGGTGGATCATTTTACTGAAGAGGTCTACTACAACCAAGATAGTAGTGTTAGAACAGGATCTTGGAAGATCTACTATGTAATCTAGAGCAATTTCTTCCCATGGCTTAGATGGCGTAGGGATAGGCAGCAACAACCCATAAGGTGCAATTTTTGATCTATTTAAAAAAGTACAAACTTGACAACTGTTAACATAGGCAGCTATTTCAGAAGACATGTTAGGCCACCAGTAGGAACGCCTAATCAAATCCGTAGTCTTAGTAATACCCCAGTGACCAGCTAAAAGGGAATCAGGAGCTGAGTGCAAAAGAATGGGTCTGACTTTTAGAGGTACATAAATTCTATCTTTGTAACAGAATAATTGGTCACTGTTTTTGTGCAAGAGGTATGTGGGTTTGTTACGATCTTTTCCTTGTTCTTCTCTGAGGAATTGTAGAGAGTCAGATAGGAACAAAAGAAACTTGTTTTCTGGGATCAGAGTATGATTTCGTATAGGCTCAAATCTTTTTGTTGGTAATCTGGAGAGGGCATCGGCTTTTCCATTTTTCACAGCAGGTCTGTAGGTGATCAGGAAGTTAAATCTTGAGAGGAAGAGGTTCCAACGGACATGACGACCGCTAAGACTTTTCGAAGATTTCAGATATTGTAAGTTTCTGTGATCGGTATATACAATAGTAGGGAATTTAGCTCCTTATAAAAGATGACGCCAATGTTCGATTGCGGCCTTAATTGATAGGAGTTCCTTATCGCCAACAGGGTAGTGAGTTTCTGGAATGGTTAGGCTGCGTGAATAATAGGCCACCCTTCCTAAGTTTATCGTCAAGGTAAATTTTCAAATGTTCTAACCCAGGCTTTGAAAGAGGAAAAATATGTCCACAAGGTATGACTGCACCTGGGAGGATGTCAATTCGGCAGTCATACTTGCGATGGGGAGGCAGATTTTCACACTCAGTTTTACTGAAAACATCAGAGTATTCTAGGTAATCGGTAGGTATTTTTAAGGGTGTAACAGTAGAAGTGGGTTGAAGAAGTAAATGTGGATAACAAGTATTTTTACAGTGTTCAGAACTGAATTTAACAGAGAGAGTGGACCAGGAAATAGAAGGATCATGTAACTGTAGCCATTGTAAACCCAGAATAACAGGGAAAGCAGGTGAAGAAATTACATAAAATGTGATGTACTTCCTGTGATGGTCAATAGAACTGACAAGTAAAGGAATAGTTTCATAGAGTACAGGCCCAGAAGAGAGTACCTTGCCATCAATACCTCTTAAAGGAACAGGAGTCAATTTTTTGACTAGTGGTATCTTATTTTTATTAGTGAAACAAACATCTATATAAGAAGTGGAGGCACCAGAATCAATTATCTCTTGGGCGGTCACACGATGCTGTTCCCACTGAAAAACCACTTGAAATCCCTGAATAGCTTTCTATCCCCAGAAAAAAATTCAGGTACGGTGACTTGGGGTTCTTGGCTTTAAATAAACAAAATCTTTTATATAAGTCTTCAGGCCATCATTTTCTGCCTTGAGTGAGGTCAAACCTTCTGTTAAGAGATCCACTTTTTGATTTAAGGTTTGTATATGAGAAGCCATCTCAGTTGGGTCCATTTTATAATTAGGGCCTGATATTATGTGATGAAGCTGCTTACTCTGTAAAAGAGTAGAATTTTAAATATGTGAACGACAGCTACTGAGACTCTTGTTACTAAAACAGTACCTCAAACTAAACTTATGTACCATGAAACTGTGTAACAGAATATTTAAATAAAATATTGGTGTGTAGCATATAGTCAAAATGTTACAGATATATCTTAATCTGCAAAGTGACTTAGACAGATGACTATACATGCAGTTAATAGTTGGGTGAAATGGTAGATTGTACTATGGCTGCCACCTGTGAACATGTCACTAAACTAATGCAGCAGTACAACCAGAACGACTTTACCCAAATTTCAGTGTTAACACAGATGTCATACAGTTAACATAACAAAGGGCAAAACGGAACTCTATGCTAATAGTAAATGATGGCCAAACAACTAGCAAGAAATATATATCTATATATACCGGTATTATCAAAGAGGTACCTGTAAATATCTTTGGGAGCGGTTAGCAAACAGGGAGAGCGAGAGAGCAGCAAGCGTGGCTGACACGGAGCAGAGATCAGCTGTGAGGCGGTATTGGTTGGCGTGTGACGTCACCGCAAGTAGATTCGGCAAGCAGGAACAGCTGAGTGATGAGCTGGAGGCCGTGGAAGGAAGTTCAGTCAATAACTGGCAGAAATTCACAGGAAGTCTGAAGCCAGGAGAAAAGGGAGTTCTAAACAACTAGAAAAACTAATTGTATAAGGAATACAATAGGATTCACAGCAGAGATTACCACAGATTTAGTATCATATAGACTCCAAATAGAGGATTCAGATAACGATTATATCAAATATTTTAAAATGTTCCATATCATGTGTTAGAGTGCAAGGTTTGTGGTATGATACTTCACAATAAGAGAAGCGAGAATGTGACAGCATTACTACATAATGCTTGTATGTGGATATCATAGTGAAATTAAATGACCTGACTTCATATTTAGTTTATAACACAAAAGTGAATCATTTCAATATATAGTGAATAAAAACAATAAACAGAAAAGGGAAGGGAAGGTAAAAAAGTGCAATGGGGGTACATTAGAAAAGCCAATGATGGTGCAAAGGGGACAACACCTTTCTAAAAATGGTGTTCTAGTGACCCTGAGTATTATCAGGATTATAATAGCAAACTAAGGCCTAGATTTAGAGTTCGGCGGTAGCCGTCAAAACCAGCGTTAGAGGCTCCTAACGCTGGTTTTGGGCGCCCGCTGGTATTTGGAGTCAGTGATTAAAGGGTCTAACGCTCACTTTGCAGCCGCGACTTTTCCATACCGCAGATCCCCCTACGCCATTTGCGTAGCCTATCTTTTCAATGGGATCTTTCTAACGCTGGTATTTAGAGTCGTTTCTGCAGTGAGCGTTAGAGCTCTAACGACAAGATTCCAGCCGCCTGAAAAAAGCAGGAGTTAAGAGCTTTCTGGCTAACGCCGGTTTATAAAGCTCTTAACTACTGTACCCTAAAGTACACTAACACCCATAAACTACCTATGTACCCCTAAACCGAGCTCCCCCCACATCGCCGACACTCGATTAAAAATTTTAACCCCTAATCTGCCGACCGCCACCTACGTTATACTTATGTACCCCTAATCTGCTGCCCCTAACCCCGCCGACCCCTATATTACATTTATTAACCCCTAATCTGCCCCCCACAACATCGCCGCCAGCTACTTAAAATAATTAACCCCTAATCTTCCGACCGCAAAGCGCCGCCACCTACGTTATCCCTATGTACCCCTAATCTGCTGCCCCTAACATCGCCGACCCCTATATTATATTTATTAACCCCTAATCTGCCCCCCACAACGTCGCCGACACCTACCTACACTTATTAACCCCTAATCTTCCGATCGGAGCTCACCGCTATTCTAATAAATGTATTAACCCCTAAAGCTAAGTCTAACCCTAACACTAACACCCCCCTAACTTAAATATAATTTACATCTAACGAAATAAATTAACTCTTATTAAATAAATTAATCCTATTTAAAGCTAAATACTTACCTGTAAAATAAATCCTAATATAGCTACAATATAAATTATAATTATATTATAGCTATTTTAGGATTAATATTTATTTTACAGGCAACTCTGTATTTATTTTAACCTGGTACAATAGCTATTAAATAGTTAAGAACTATTTAATAGCTACCTAGTTAAAATAATTACAAATTTACCTGTAAAATAGATCCTAACCTAAGTTATAATTAAACCTAACACTACCCTATCAATAAAATAATTAAATAAACCACCTACAATTACCTACAATTAACCTAACACTACACTATCAATAAATTAATTAAACACAATTCCTACCAATAAATACAATTAAATAAACTAGCTAAAGTACAAAAAATAAAAAAGAACTAAGTTACAGAAAATAAAAAAATATTTACAAACATAAGAAATATATTACAACAATTTTAAACTAATTACACCTACTCTAAGCCCCCTAATAAAATAACAAAGACCCCCAAAATAAAAAATTCCCTACCCTATTCTAAATTAAAAAATTTACAAGCTCTTTTACCTTACCAGCCCTGAACAGGGCCCTTTGCGGGGCATGCCCCAAGAAGTTCAGCTCTTTTGCCTGTAAAAAAAAACATACAATACCCCCCCCCCCAACATTACAACCCACCACCCACATACCCCTAATCTAACCCAAACCCCCCTTAAATAAACCTAACACTAATCCCCTGAAGATCTTCCTACCTTGTCTTCACCATCCAGGTATCACCGATCGGTCCTGGCTCCAAGATCTTCATCCAACCCAAGCGGGGGCTAGACATCCACTGAAGAAGTCCAGAAGAGGGTCCAAAGTCTTCCTCCTATCCGGCAAGAAGAGGACATCCGGACCGGCAAACATCTTCATCCAAGCGGCATCTTCGATCTTCTTCCATCCGGTGCGGAGCGGGTCCATGTTGAAGCAGGCGACGCGGATCCATCCTCTTCTTCCGATGTCTCCCGACGAATGACGGTTCCTTTAAGGGACGTCATCCAAGATGGCGTCCCTCGAATTCCGATTGGCTGATAGGATTCTATCAGCCAATCGGAATTAAGGTAGGAATTTTCTGATTGGCTGATGGAATCAGCCAATCAGAATCTAGTTCAATCCGATTGGCTGATCCAATCAGCCAATCAGATTGAGCTCGCATTCTATTGGCTGATCGGAACAGCCAATAGAATGCGAGCTCAATCTGATTGGTTATTTTAACTAGGTAACTATTAAATAGTTCTTAACTATTTAATAGCTATTGTACCTGGTTAAAATAATTACAAAGTTGCCTATAAAATAAATATTAATCCTAAAATAGCTATAATATAATTATAAATTATATTGTAGCTATATTAGGATTTATTTTACAGGTAAGTATTTAGCTTTAAATAGGAATCATTTATTTAATAAGAGTTAATTTATTTCGTTAGATGTAAATTATATTTAAGTTAGGGGGGGTGTTAGTGTTAGGGTTAGACTTAGCTTTAGGGGTTAATACATTTATTAGAATAGCGGTGAGCTCCGGTCGTCAGATTAGGGGTTAATAATTGAAGGTAGGTGTCGGCGATGTTAGGGAGGGCAGATTAGGGGTTAATACTATTTATGATAGGGTTAGTGAGGCGGATTAGGGGTTAATAACTTTATTATAGTAGCGCTCAGGTCCGCTCGGCAGATTAGGGGTTAATAAGTGTAGGTAGGTGTCGGCGACGTTGTGGGGGGCAGATTAGGGGTTAATAAATATAATATAGGGGTTGGCGATGTTAGGGCAGCAGATTAGGGGTACATAGGGATAACGTAGGTTGCGGAGGTTTACGGAGCGGCAGATTAGGGGTTAAAAGTGTAATGCAGGGGTCAGCGATAGCGGGGGCGGCAGAATAGGGGTTAATAAGTGTAAGGTTAGGGGTGTTTAGACTCGGGGTACATGTTAGAGTGTTAGGTGCAGACGTAGGAAGTGTTTCCCCATAGGAAACAATGGGGCTGCGTTAGGAGCTGAACGCTGCTTTTTTGCAGGTGTTAGGTTTTTTTTTTCAGCTCAAACAGTCCCATTGTTTCCTATGGGGGAATCGTGCACGAGCACGTTTTTGATGCTGGCCGCGTCCGTAAGCAACTCTGGTATCGAGAGTTGCATTTGCGGTAAAAATGCCCTACGCTCCTTTTTTGGAGCCTAACGCAGCATTTGTTTTAACTCTCGATACCAGAGTTAATTTTTATGGTGCGGCCAGAAAAAAGCCCGCGGAGCGTTAACAGCCCTTTTACCGCCGAACTCTAAATCTAGGCCATAGAATCATAATGTGACACTATAGTAATGTGTATAGAATGCCAGTGAATGGAATATATTTTTGTTCATAAATTCAACTTAAGGTTCATACTCTGTATATATCTTAATGTATATGGTATTTCCAATATATTTGATGGAGATTTTAAATACAGAAGCTAAATGCCTTAGTTATTAGAATATACAATCCGGTATTAGATTATAAGTATACAAAATAATTATTAAAGTCATTCATACCAGAGGGTTTAACAGCATTTAGAGAGTAGATCCACTTACATTCAAGTTTTACAAGACTGGGTTTAAGTGTTTTTAACTTTTTCTTCGCTACTTTTGTGTGAATGTTGGTTCCTAGGTATATTAATAAAGATATTAAGGTATGAATGATATGGAACATTTTAAAATATTTGATATAATCCTTATCTGAATCCTCTATTTGGAGTCTATATGATACTAAATCTGTGGTAATCTCTGCTGTGAATCCTATTGTATTCCTTATACAATTAGTTTTTCTAGTTGTTTAGTTCTGCTTCCTGAGATTCCACACCAGATATGGATCCCATTTGGTAATATTTTATATAACATATAGGTACATATATATGTGTTGTAATTCTAATACAAGGGACCATTTCTGTTATTATTTAACTCCAATTATCCCCCCATAACCTCTAATTCTAAAGAAAAGGGAGTTCACCAGGGCAATATCAGGCAGTTAGTAAGGGGAGATGTAGGCACTTATAACTGCCAGATAATTAAGCAGTCTTAAAAGCACAGTACAAGAAGTGAATAAACCTGACACATATTCATATTTTGTAGATCATATTTATCAGTCCAAATGTCTCTCAGTACAACCAAAGCAAATCTTGTGAACAGGTCATGCCAGCTTGTGTTTTACTGTGTAAGAGATAGCTGACAGTGACTTTGCTTTTCTTTAGGATTAATCTGCTATAAATCTGTCTCAGTATTGTAGGCCGTGATAAATACAGTAAAACCCCTGCAGTGCACCAGTAATCTATGCCCTCGGTAACTGAGATTTAATGAATTGTCCGATAACGGTCCTCAGATATCTGGGTTTATAGGCCACGTGTGCCTAGGTCTAGGCCTAATCCGGACAGCACCGGGAAGATAAAAAAATGGTGACTCGCGCCACCAGGGCTTCGTGTCCTATAAGGGTGCCAGTGTGTTAGGTGAGGGACAGCAGAGCAGTGTAGTAGTTAGGCCGTGTTGAAGTGTACGGAACTCAGCAGGTAAGGGCTCACAGTACTTACAGATTGTAGAGTACAAACCGGCTCATCCGCTAGCCTCCCTTACATGCAGCCGCTTCTTAGCAGTGTCCCAGCTTCTGTATCAGCTGTGGCTCATCCCAACCACCTCTGGAGCGGATCCCCGACCCTCTGGATCAATGCGAATCAGCTGTTATAAACAAATTGCCTCAAAACTTTTCTGTATGTGGCCCGCTTGTTAAGAAGTCACTGTAGTCTTTTCTTTTTGTCACTTTTATGGCAAATGTACATTTTAATCATGATAAAATATGAATTTGGTCAGGAGCTCTAAAGATGCACGTCTGCTCAGATCGGCTGCTGGCTTCGCTCCCCTACCATCACAATTTTTTAACCCCTAAAGAGGGATTATGCACTAGTCTAATGAACAGGGTGATTCTTCCCCCCCCCATGTTAGAGGATGAGCCCCATTAGAGCAGCATTTTATAAGAATAGGGCTCACCTCTATAATTTATTTAATTCTTGTTCATTGTTCTTACACTCATACTAGCCAACTTGCATGCCGTTCTATAGATCCTCTTATTTTCACCCCAGCGTTGTATGCAGCCCCAAACTATTATTAATTTAGCAATGTCATAAATTCATATTGTTATTTTACAAGATTAATATTTAGTAACTCTGTGGGAACCATCCATATCATATGATACACCTTTGATCTTAAGCATCAACTGTTAAGTCAAATTGAGGATTTCTACATTATTCTATCTTGTAGCAAAATAGGATTTGATCATGTCCCCACAAGGATAGGATAGATTGTAAGGTTACTCAGTAAAATAATACAGATGAATATACATAGTCTCCTGCAATGCTGGGTTGTATAAGTCACCCACTCCATTCTGGTATTTCTAATGCTTCGCTTTCTATTATGTCATGATTTACATAACAAACAAAGTCTCTATTTTTCACATATGTAGAAGGTGATGCAGCTAGACAGCACATATAACCTGGTTGTACCATCCATTAGTACATATATAAATTGGGGTCTACAATATACCGTGATTACGTATGAAGATAAACCTCTCTAATAATAATACCTGTAGGGCCCAAGTAAGATATATCTAATAGTGTATAAATAAGAGATCTAATTTCATCTTTATATAACTCAATATATCTTTTAGCATTATACTTCCGAAAGGAGTAAGTGTTATATGCATCACCTTGTTACCGAAAGGAGTTAGTTCTTACATATCATTTCTGTTATATACTGTAGATCATACATGCTGCAGAGAGTTAGTTCTTTACGTATCCTTGTGACTACATATCATCTCTGTCTGCAATAAAGATCATATTTGTTGCAAGAAGCTAGTTCTTTATGTATCCTTGTAATTACATATCATCTCCGCAATAAAGATTATATTTGTTGCTAACTTCATGTAAACATGATCACCCAATAGCGACAAGCGAGACCACGCATCATCACACACCCCCCTAATGCCACATTGGTAGTTCTGTGATTTGCTCATGCAATGTGCTGACACCGCCCTCCCTGACATACCCCTTCTTACGCCTAGAGCTAGATTGATGCTCAGTTACGATTAGTGATCAGCGGTAAGTGGCAGGTTTCTCAGCCTATCAAATAGCAGGAAGCGTTTTTAGCGAAATGCGTGTCAGGGGTCCTCAGGAGTAGCTTTGTCTCTCCTTTGTGTTTTAATCCTGCTTACCATCGTCTAACTTAAGTCTCTAGAATAATTACTATTCGCTAATTCAGCTCAGCAGTTCTATACTTTAAGAGTAATTGGAAATTCAGTCGTCGAATTGTAAGGCCTTAGTATATATTTAAATATTAAACTGCTGGCTGATCTACTAGCATCATAATACTTCTAAGAGATATATTATTATTATCTCCTGATTAAAGTGTTTTTAAAATTTAGCCTAAGTTGTTGTCTATGAATGATCATTTGTGGATGGCTTCTATTTATTCCCTAATAAAGTTTAACAGTGTGAATGCAATTGAATGATATACCCACTTATTTCAACCAGTCTTGCAGAGTCATGTAAATCCCTTTTTTTGCCATGCTTGTGAGGATACAGGTCTGATTTCTATAATAATATCAGTAAACAATTGAATTTTACCTGAAAAGGATTTGTATGAATACACAATCTCCTTAATACCATTACTTAGATATAAAGTTCCTGTGTGTATTCAGTATTAATGGTGGATTAATATTTATTGACACAACTATGATTCTCTCTAGTTGTGACTGACTCATATGATTTGTTATAAACAAAGATAAATTATAGATTGAGGTTTTTATGTTATGAACAAATTTCTCAGAATGGTTAAGAATTGGAGATTCAATATAAGTAATGAACATGACAAGTCTCTTGATAGAAAATGAGCAGAGAAAGCAATCGATTTCCTAATAAATAAACTCAGGGATTTCAGTAATGCATTACCCTTTATAAAGTTGTCCTAGCATGCTTATATACATTATCGGTGGTGCACATACCTTGAATAAGTGATATTAGATACAGATACAGCGTGTCTTACTTGGATATGGTGTTCAGTTCAAAGTCTAAGGAGACAGGAGAGCAGCGTCTGATGCCTGCAGCGTGTGAGCAACTCCGGCGTGCTGCGCAGTGAATTCAGAGAGTCGGAGGTGACGTCAGCACTAGTCTGAGCGTCCGTTGTGAAGTGGTAACGAAGAGAGCTGCAACTAATCACAGGTGGATGAGTTAAAGAGAAATTGATCTCCCCTTCAACTTAGAAAATTAAGTATTAGCTTAAGGTTTAAACCATCTGGATAAAGGCTTAAAAGTGAGCATAGATTTAGAGAGAGAGTTTGATAAGTTCCTCCAATATATAAGAATGCTCAAGGCTAATTATTCTTAAGATAATAAAGAGACAAGATGCTGTCTCAAAACACTCTTTAATAATCAAGCAATGTCTTATGGGTAAAGTGTGTTTAAATAGTATACCTGAGGGGAGGAGAACTTGTCTTAAAGGCACAGTGAAATGGTTAGTGCTGACAATGCTAGACTTCTCACACTCTATTGTAACCCTTTTTACAATTAGTTTGCTTGTTGTTACTTGTTCTCTGTCCAGTTTCTGCAACAGGTTTAAATTCCCATTTTAATAAAGTCAATATTATTAATAATTGAACCCTTCACCTCATTTAAGTGAAGTAACGTATTGGAGTTACCTTTCCTACAATTACTCTGCCCCCCACCACCTTGTTCTTTTGTATTTTAAACTAGAAGTAAATAATGTCCGGGTTCATATGCCGGTACACATATAAAATGGATAGTTTATGTAATATCATGTAACAACAGAGGTATAAACCTTATAAGTAGAACCGGGATAGTGTTAGTGTAATGTAGTGCTTATACACATGTATAGAGACCTATTGAGAGGTAATACCGTAAATAAAGTGCCATTATTGAAGTAAAGTGAGTATACAGAGTACCCTTGTATAAGTACTCTAGTCCAAGTGTATCACCACTATCATGGGATCTACAGTATGTAGTAATAATTTATACTTGTACACTTGTGATAACCTGTTAGGAGATAATGTTGTAGGTAAAATATCAAAATTGTAGTGGAAAAAATATCTATAGTATCCTTCTAAAAGTACCGTGGTTCAAGCATTTCACCACTATTATGGCTATATGTGGATACAATTATTATTAAAGTTAATGACAATTCTCTAAAACAAGTCAAAATACTATATCACAGGTATTGAAAAAGTCGCTATTCAGTTAAGAGAGTATGTCAGTTTATATTGGGCATTACTCTTATAGTTAAACAAAATGAATAGTAACCTATTGGGAGGTAATGGCATAAGAAAAGTATCAATATTAAAGTATAGCGAATATGCAGATACCTTTTTGTAAGCACTCTGGTCCAAGTGTGTCACCACTAACATGAGATTTGCAATATAATGCAGTAATGTTGTGCTTATACATATGTATGATAACCTGTTTTGGGGTAACCCTCACCACTATAATGGGTTTTACAGTATGTTGTTATGTACAGATACAATTATTATTTGAATAGGAGACGATTCTCTGCTCCGAGTTAAGACACTCCAACACAGGTACTCAAAATAGTCACCACTAAATTAAATAAGTATAGTAGTCTGTATACTAGACATTACGCTATTGCTGATAGCAGGTGATAGTTTCAAATTTTAAAGTAAATAGTACAACGGTGTCAAGTTCATGTAATCAGCGCTCATATAACATATCACATCTCCGGTAGAGATATATGTATTCAGTGCTACAGAGCAAATCAGCTCCCTATATGAGAGAACCCCTCCATGTACTGGATACAGACATTACTACTTGTTTCCATTGAGCCGTAGTTCGGTTTGCGTGCACTCGCAAACCGTTAAATATGCTGTCGGAAGCAATATCGTTTATAAACTGTTTCAAATGGTGCGTTATACCTCAATATCGGCAGCAGGACACATAGAAAGTAATAGAAGCCGTTGAAGGGACACTGAACCCAAATTTTTTCTTTCGTGATTCAGATAGAGCATGCAATTTTTAGCAACTTTCTAATTTACCCCTATTATCAAATTTTCTTCATTCTCTTGGTATCTTTATTTGAAAAGCAAGAATGTAAGTTTAGATGCCGGCCCATTTTGGTGAACAACCTGGGTTGTTCTTGCCGATTGGTGGATAAATTAATTCACCAATAAACAAGTGCTGTCCAATGTTGTGAACACAAAAAAAGCTTAGATTCCTTCTTTTTCAAATAAAGATAGCAAGAGAACGAAGAAACATTGATAACAGGAGTAAATTAGAAAGCTGCTTAACATTGCATGCTCTATCTGAATCACAAAAGAAAAAATTTGGGTTCAGTGTCCCTTTAATCGAACAATTATACCAGGTTTCCAATGAAAGCGCTAACCATTAATACACTGTCGGAGTCTGTCGATACATTGGGAAATATTACACCCAGCTCAACTAGGTGTAAAGGAGGAAAAAGGAGCTTTTTGAGGCCTGTTTCTCATTGAAATGGCAAATCCTAAAAACATTTATGAGTGTTTTAATGTAGAAATAACATTATATATGCTACATTTATTGGTCCTATGTATAGGAATATTTGCATCTATGTTTTCATAGAAATATCAATATATATGTACATAGAAAAATAGATGCAAGCATATATCTATTTTTTGAATATCTAAATCAGAATGATTTCAATTTAAGTTTTGTTGGCACACAAAGAACTTTTAAAATTCAATTTTTGGACATTGAATTGTCTGTTGACCCTGAGAATCTTACGGTCATTACTGACTTGTATAGAAAACCGACAGGAGGCAACACAATATTGAACTTTAAAGGGACATGAAACCCAACTTTAACACTAAAGTCCCTAGCTACCTACATAGACTAATTTACCTAACTAAACCCTAAATTAAATATCTCCAAAACTAACTACCTAATCTATCTAGATCTTAACTATCTCTATTCTATATCCCTGCAAATAAAAAAAAATGTGGGGGTGAAATTAAACAAAGGGATGTAAATGAAAAAAGGGATGGGATAAATAGTCAAAAAAATAAAAATAGCATTAGAACAAAATTAAAGCAAAATAATAAGGGATGCAAATGAAGAAAGGGATGGGCTAAATAGTCAAATAAAAAAAAAAATACAAAATATATGAGATTAGAAAAAAAAATACAAAAAAAAAATATTGGATGTAAATCAAAAAGGGATGGGCGAAATGTATAAATGAATAAAAGTAAAATAAAGTTATATAGTGGTTAAGGGAAGGGTAGTTAAAGAGGAGATGGGAAGTGGAATAGTGGGTTAATGAAAGGGGTAATAAAGGAAGATGGGGAAAAAAATGTGAATGTGTTTGTATCAAATAAAAGTATGTGTGTTTGTGTGTATAAACTAATGTGTGTTAATTAACTAATGTATGAAAATGTGTGTGTGTGTTCCTAATATTATATGAGGCCTACAATAAGAATATTTGGCCTAGATTTGGAGTGTGGAGGTAGATGGGTTGTTAACGCTACGCAGGCTTTTTTCTGGCCGCACCATAAATTTAACTCTGGTATCGAGAGTCCAAAAAAATGCTGCGTTAGGCTCCAAAAAAGGAGCGTAGAGCATTTTTACCGCAAATGCAACTCTCGATACCAGAGTTGCTTACGGACGCGGCCAGCCTCAAAAACGTGCTTGTGCACGATTCTCCCATAGGAAACAATGGGGCTGTTTGAGCTGAAAAAAACCTAACACCTGCAAAAAAGCAGCGTTCAGCTCCTAACGCAGCCCCATTGTTTCCTATGGGGAAAGACTTCCTACGTCTGCACCTAACACTCTAACATGTACCCCGAGTCTAAACACCCCTACCCTTACACTTATTAACCCCTAATCTGCCGCCCCCGCTATCGCTGACCCCTGCATTATATTATTAACCCCTAATCTTCCGCTCCGTAAACCGCCGCAACTTGCATTATCCCTATGTACCCCTAATCTGCTGCCCCTAACACCGCCGACCCCTATATTATATTTATTAACCCCTAACCTGCCCCCCACAACGTCGCCGCCAGCTACTTACAATAATTAACCCCTAATCTGCCAACCGCAATGCGCCGCCACCTACGTTATCCTTATGTACCCCTAATCTGCTGCCCCTAACACCGCCGACCCCTATATTATATTTATTCACCCCTAATCTGCCGCCCTCAACGTCGCCGACACCTGCCTACACTTATTAACCCCTAATCTGCCGAGCGGACCTGAGCGCTACTATAATAAAGTTATTAACCCCTAATCCGCCTCACTAACCCTATCATAAATAGTATTAACCCCTAATCTGCCCTCCCTAACATCGCCGACACCTAACTTCAATTATTAACCCCTAATCTGACGACCGGAGCTCACCGCTACTATAATAAATGGATTAACCCCTAAAGCTAAGTCTAACCCTAACACTAACACCCCCCTAACTTAAATATAATTTACATCTAACGAAATTAATTAACTCTTATTAAATAAATTATTCCTATTTAAAGATAAATACTTACCTGTAAAATAAATTCTAATATAGCTACAATATAAATTATAATTACATTGTAGCTATATTAGGATTAATATTTATTTTACAGGCAACTTTGTAATTATTTTAACCAGGTACAATAGCTATTAAATAGTTAAGAACTATTTAATAGTTACCTAGTTAAAATAATTAGAAAATTACCTGTAAAATAAATCCTAACCTAAGTTATAATTAAACCTAACACTACCCTATCAATAAATTAATTAAATAAAATACCTACAATTACCTACAATAAAACCTAACACTACACTATCAATAAATAAATTAAATACAATTCCTACAAATAACTACAATTACATAAACTAACTAAAGTACAAAAAATAAAAAAGAACTAAGTTACAAAAAATAAAAAAATATTTACAAACATAAGAAAAATATTACAACAATTTTAAACTAATTACACCTACTCTAAGCCCCCTAATAAAATAACAAAGCCCCCCAAAATAAAAAAATGCCCTACCCTATTCTAAATTAATAGAGTTCAAAGCTCTTTTACCTTACCAGCCCTGAACAGGGCCCTTTGCGGGGCATGCCCCAAGAAAATCAGCTCTTTTGCCTGTAAAAAAAAACATACAATACCCCCCCCCCAACATTACAACCCACCACCCACATACCCCTAATCTAACCCAAACCCCCCTTAAATAAACCTAACACTAAGCCCCTGAAGATCTTCCTACCTTGTCTTCACCTCAACAGGTATCACCGATCCGTCCTGGCATCCGGTGCTGAAGAGGTCCAGAAGAGGCTCCAAAGTCTTCCTCCTATCCGGCAAGAAGAGGACATCCGGACCGGCAAACATCTTCATCCAAGCGGCATCTTCGATCTTCTTCCATCCGGTGCGGAGCGGGTCCATGTTGAAGCAGCCGACGCGGATCCATCCTCTTCTTTCTGCGTCTCCCGACGAATGACGGTTCCTTTAAGGGACGTCATCCAAGATGGCGTCCCTCGAATTCCGATTGGCTTATAGGATTCTATCAGCCAATCGGAATTAAGGTAGGAATATTCTGATTGGCTGATGGAATCAGCCAATCAGAATCAAGTTCAATCCGATTGGCTGATCCAATCAGCCAATCAGATTGAGCTCGTATTCTATTGGCTGATCGGAACTGATTTATGTTTGTAAATATTTTTTTATTTTTTGTAACTTAGTTCTTTTTTATTTTTTGTACTTTAGTTAGTTTATGTAATTGTAGTTATTTGTAGGAATTGTATTTAATTTATTTATTGATAGTGTAGTGTTAGGTTTTATTGTAGGTAATTGTAGGTATTTTATTTAATTAATTTATTGATAGGGTAGTGTTAGGTTTAATTATAACTTAGGTTAGGATTTATTTTACAGGTAATTTTCTAATTATTTTAACTAGGTAACTATTAAATAGTTCTTAACTATTTAATAGCTATTGTACCTGGTTAAAATAATTACAAGTTGCCTGTAAAATAAATATTAATCCTAAAATAGCTACAATGTAATTATAATTTATATTGTAGCTATATTAGGATTTATTTTACAGGTAAGTATTTATCTTTAAATAGGAATAATTTATTTAATAAGAGTTAATTAATTTCGTTAGATGTAAATTATATTTAAGTTAGGGGGGTGTTAGTGTTAGGGTTAGACTTAGCTTTAGGGGTTAATCCATTTATTATAGTAGCGGTGAGCTCCGGTCGTCAGATTAGGGGTTAATAATTGAAGTTAGGTGTCGGCGATGTTAGGGAGGGCAGATTAGGGGTTAATACTATTTATGATAGGGTTAGTGAGGCGGATTAGGGGTTAATAACTTTATTATAGTAGCGCTCAGGTCCGCTCGGCAGATTAGGGGTTAATAAGTGTAGGCAGGTGTCGGCGACGTTGAGGGCGGCAGATTAGGGGTGAATAAATATAATATAGGGGTCAGCGGTGTTAGGGGCAGCAGATTAGGGGTACATAAGGATAACGTAGGTGGCGGCGCTTTGCGGTCGGCAGATTAGGGGTTAATTATTGTAAGTAGCTGGCGGCGACATTGTGGGGGGCAGGTTAGGGGTTAATAAATATAATATAGGGGTCAGCGGTGTTAGGGGCAGCAGACTAGGGGTACATAAGTATAACGTAGGTGGCGGTCGGCAGATTAGAGGTTAAAAAATTTAATCGAGTTGCGGCGATGTGGGGGGACCTCGGTTTAGGGGTACATAGGTAGTTTATGGGTGTTAGTGTACTTTAGGGTACAGTAGTTAAGAGCTTTATGAACCGGCGTTAGCCCAGAAAGCTCTTAACTCCTGCTTTTTTTCTGCGGCTGGAGTTTTGTCGTTAGATTTCTAACGCTCACTTCAGAAACGACTCTAAATACCGGAGTTAGGAAGATCCCATTGAAAAGATAGGATACGCAATTGACGTAAGGGGATCTGCGGTATGGAAAAGTCGCGGCTGAAAAGTGAGCGTTAGACCCTATTTTGAGTGACTCCAAATACCGGCGGTAGCCTAAAACCAGCGTTAGGAGCCTCTAACGCTGGTTTTCACGGCTACCGCCAAACTCTAAATCTAGGCCTATGAAAATAAAAAAAATTTCAAACTCTCCACTAACTCTCAAACAACTCTCAAAACCACCAAACTCCTACCAGCGCAACTAGCTCCTGTGTCTTTCTCTCTAGAGGCAATCACAGGTAAAGAGCGCAGTCTCAAATTGTTATTCTTATAGACAGAGGTCGGGTTACCATTGCAATGCACTTGTTATGGCGTACTTTTCGTCGAATCCAACATCGGCTGGAAGTGCAAACTTACGTACAGTCAAAAATAGCGCAACACGCTATTCTTTTGAATGGAAACTTAGTACTAAAATTACTTTTAGCTGTCGGACGATTCAGTAGCTTACGGCTCCATTTTTTAACGGCTCAATGGAAACAAACCCATAGATAGGAACTTCCCTTAAATAGTGGTCAGGCGTCCACAAGCAAGGAACACAAGTGCTTTATTATGATACAGTAAAAATAGCAATATAGTTTTGCCTTCTTCCTGATTGTTCATTTCATCAGGTTCTAATGTCTGAACAAGATCTGTAATACTTTTAGCACTACAAAAGATTTACAGGTTGTCTAGTATTTTATTTCCACATTTCATGGGCATGCTAGGAGTAGATTCTATCCCTCTCTGCTTAGCCCCTGGGGGCATAATTAGTAATTGCGCCAATGTAATTTAAAGTTCTGTTAGGAGGCTCTGAAAATTTGAAATGAGAGACACTAGGGCAAACAATACTAAAACAATCTTAATGGATTCATTCTGCTCAATAATTATTTACTTCCTAGGTGCACATTTGGTACAATTTATTATTAACATGTTTATTAAAGTAACATATTTTTCCAGTTTTGCTAAATGCCACAAAATAATTGTTGGATTATTCTTGGATCTTACATCTCTTTGATGCTGCAGTGAATGCTGCATCACTTTTTCCCATCATCTGAAAAACATATTTTTGGTTTCACACCACATTCAAACACAAATATCAAAGCTATTAGTTAATGAGAACACAATATTTAAAAATAAATCCATCCTGAATTTTTTTTCAACCTTCCAAAAGAATGATTTGCTGAATGTTTCATTGTGTTTTCCACATTAATTATAGCCTAATTTGTTCAATAGATATTTTATATATTATTTGTTAAATATAGAATCTGAGAAATATTGCTGTAGTTTTTCATATAGGGAATGCACATTATCAAAAAATGCAGAAGTGTGAAAATACAATCATACTAAAAATACTTACCTTAAGATTTTAGATCTCTTATTTACACTTCTTTTCATTTTAAATGACAGTCTACTGTTTAGTTGTAGGGTTTCCACAACTTTATCAAAACTGCATTGTCAACAAAAACAATCTAGATTGAAATTCAAATTAATTTCCCAATCTGCTAAAGCTGTTTATAGTTTCCTTAATCCACAACTAAAGTCTAGATTACATGACGTTGGTAAAAATGGGTTCGCTACAGGAAAAAAGTAGCATTTTTGTTTTTGTTAAGTAGTGAGTCAATCTTCACTTATGTATTACACAACTCTCATAGATAAAATCCCTTGCATTTTCTACGTCCGTGGGGTCATAGGTGGCAACCATTCGCTACGTAATTCAAAGTTGTAGGAATTCGTAGTTTCAAGGAGCTTCAGTCGCATATTTGGGTTATGTAACATAGCAATAGTTTATTTTTTCACCATATCTAGTACCTATCGGAGTGGGGGTAGATACAGGAGTAAAGTAGCTGTAGTGGTAGCAGTTTGATATAGATTTATTTTTCCTTCCCTTACACACAATAAATACAGCGTTCTAGGCACACCAAACACTGGAGCATCTGAGGGGTGTTGAGCTCTCTGTGAGTATCTTGTGTTTTGCTCTTATTTGGGTACCCCTGTGCCTTTATTCTTCATATTAAAAGAATATGGATTAAGATTGTTTTTAAACATTACTCATGCTGCTCCAGTTCTTGGTGTGCCAAGAACTCTGTATCTGCTGTGGACTAGCTAAGCCTGGACATGACGCTTTCTCTGGTACCTGGCTTTCATTTTACCACTCAACCATAGGGTGTCAACGTAGAATGCCACAGATTTTGAGACAGCTCAAGCATCCTACCTTTTTTGTGTCTATCTTTACACACAATACAATTTAGTTGCGTCAATTAGATTTTATTAGGTACACACATGCACAAACACACATAGCTACACGTTATATTTAGGATTACAAACACACAAACACAGACTTTCCCTATTACATTTTTTTTTCAATTGCTACAGCCCTGCCATTTAATTTGTTTAGCTCATCTGGTATACCTGGTGCCATGGACACGGCTGAAGATTCTCCAGTAAGCCAACCATGTAAGTGATTTTTGTGCTCTAGTTGTAATGATAGATACAAGACCACTAAATTCTTCTTTTTTTTGTTGTTGAAGACCTGGGACTTTTACATTAAAATTAACACAATTATGCCATCCATAATGAATTCATTTTAAAATGTAATGTAATCAGTCATGCCTGAGACACTCAATTTAAAAACAAATTGCTAAGGGGGCATGGCTAGGCAGTGGCCATGGCTGGTCACAAATTATGATGCTCCCAGACTACTTCTAACAATCAACTGATTATCCTAGAAGATTTATATCATCTAACCTCACATCCACAAGTTTAATTTATATTAACCTCTACTGTTTTGATTGATATAAGGTTTGTCCAATTTTACAGACTGGGACCTGATCTAGCCCGTTGTGGCCTACACTTGAGCCTGTAGGTTATATATATATATATATATATATATATATATATATATATATATATATATATATATATATATATATATATATATATATATATATACATATTACTGATATAGAATGTAGACCTATTTTTTATATAAAGTATGGGTGCCTGTGTATATGTGTAGCAACGGTTGGCATTTAAAGGAAGAATGTAATTATTGACACAGGTAGTAGGCAGCTATAAAACGATACAAGGTCTTTACAGATGCAAAGTACTTCACTCTTCCCAAGAAAGTCAGCTTGTCCCAAGTAAAGAAAGATCTCAGGATATAAGCAGGACAGCTTAGAGGGCTAGAGGACAGTTGGGACGGAAGGTTGGTAGGTATACACACACACACACTGACACTCTATGCACACATGCATTTACATACACATTCAACCACACACAGTCATTCTAGAAAAGAAGAAAGGGTTTTAGTAAGTGCACACACACAGAGACACCCAGCTTGCAATAACTGATAGATAGGACACATTGTGTGTTTGGGAGTATGACTGAAAACCCCTTTATGTAACTGTCTCTGTAACCTTTCTGTATTTTGGGCAGATTCAAATTAAAGCTCTCCCTCTGGTAAAGAATTGAGTGTCTGGAAAGTCATTTAGCTTGAAATTATTATGAGTAAAGTATAGTGGCTATATTTATCTAGAACTACACATACAATATTTACCTGGGGTTGGTGGTAAAAAGTAAATAAATAGTGTACAAGTGTGTAGTGAGGTGACACTAGGGGTTATTACATTTATTACACAGCACAGATGATATTATCCAGAGCATATCCAAATTGGATTCATTGAATGTAATCTTGGTGGATTAGAGGGATAATTGTGCAATAGTGCCCTCAACACCCCGTTAGATCTGCTGATAATACAAATACACTAAGATCCTTACCATGGAGGAAACACATATGCTCTTGCATGCCCTCTTACAAGATCTAGAACATAAACTAGATAAATAGTATCAAAATATTCACCATTATAATGAGGAAAGTGGTCTGAGAGGATAATATCAGACTTCCTGATCGCCTGGCTTCGGAGACCTTTTTATCTGACCAGTTATCAAAGCCTCTACAAGAGAATCTACATGAACATGGGAGAATTATAGCACTCTCGACTCTCAGCTCAAATCCTATGGATCATGCAGAGCGAGAGTACAGCCCGACAGAGTCTGTACTGAGAAAGTTAGGAGAAACGCCTCTGGCCATACAGGTTTTACCATCTCGGCATCTGTACACTTTAGATCCCTGCCCTTGTCCAGTGGCAAGAGTTTGTTATTTACCTCCAGTGGCTGTTCAGGGAAGGGCGGCCAACTCCCGCGGTCAGACCCCAGGGTACCTGAGAACTCCGCCTACACCCAAGAGACTGGTGGCATCACATGTACTAGGTATGTCAATGAGTGAATCCCTACTGGCCCTGTCTGCTAACTACAATACCCTGCTGCCTCAGAATGACAGTTCTGATACTAGGAATACTCCATGTTCAGAATCTGTTGACTTTTGTTACCCCAGAATAGGTGTCGGATGAATGGTAAATCCTCCTTGGACCTACAGGAGAAGACCCATTCTAATTTGCCAGCCTCCAACATTCCCTAAACAGCACCTTTTCTTAGAGATTCACACACAGGCCATCGTTTCATAGGCAGTACTGAAAAAAGTTCCACTTTTACTGGCTCTAAATGTATACTAATATTGTGTTTGATAGAAACATATTTGACTTCTCCATTTTATGTTACATTATAATATGACATGTTCACTCAAACTGCGTTTGCTTAACACTGTATTAGTGATAACATATATTTTAAGTGTTTCAAATCCTTAGATATGCCCTACTCAACATGCCAACTTCTTTTTTTGATAGTCTGTAAGTATTTCCTGTGACTGGTTCTAGTATCATGCCTTTTGTTTATAACAGTTTAAGGTTGCTTCTACATACATACATTGGTTTGTAGTTTGAGATTACTACTCTTATATGATAAGCATTCTATCTGCTATACATTACTTAGATGACAGATAATATGTCATATAAGTAACTAGAAGCACATAACTGCTCTCTTTTGCAGCCTGGGCATGTGGAAGACAGTCAATAACTTTATCTTGCTTTTTTATATTTTACATTTTATTGAAACTACAGTCTAGATTATAGTTTTTAGAGAGGGCAGACAATCATTGTAACCTTAATTACAGGGCTCATATCTAGACAAGCTTTGTTCTAGATTTCTGTTGTCATAGAAATTTACATCTCCACATTGCCTGTTCCTCCAAAAACACAGACGATCCTCATAAATTTGATGTCTCTTGTCGATTACTATATAATTAACTTATGAGATCAATATATCATACTATACTCTACAATATAACATGTAATCCCAAAGTCCAAAAGCAAACATCTAGTGGTTACCCAGTGAGAAATATATATACCGTACCCAGTTGGCCCATAAGTGGTCAGATTTGTAACCACTCTAATCGCAAGATAACATATACAGTATATATAAAACCGAGGGTACTAAAACTCTCATTTATTGTTACTGATATTACTTACTTAATCCATTTTTTTGGTTGATCATAACTTTTCTAGTATCATTTGTCTATAATTAAGAGACAGATTACTGCACTGTTGTTTTTGCAACTAGGCCATATATATATTCAGATATCATGTTGATTAACATGTATTTTGCTTTATTGACTTAAAGGAACACTGAACCCAAATTTTTTCTTTTGTGATTCAGATAGAGCATGGAATTTTAAGCAACTTTCTAATTTACTCCTATTATCAAATTTTCTTCATTATCTTGGTATCTTTATTTGAAATGCAAGAATGTAAGTTTTGATGACGGCCCTTTTTTGGTGAACAACCTGGGTTGTTCTTGCTGATTGGTGGATAAATTCATCCACCAATAAAAAAGTGCTGTCCAGAAGCTTAGATTCCTTCTTTTTTAAATAAAGATAGCAAGAGAACGAAGAAAAATTGATAATAGGAGTAAATTAGAAAGTTGCTTAAAATTGCATGCTCTATCTGAATCACGAAAGAAAAAAAATTTGGGTTCAGTGTCCCTTTAAGAGTAACCTGCCTAGTGAATATGGTTGAAACTAAATCCCTTTCCTCTAGACTGTACCATTAGAGAAACTAGGTCTAAGAGCGACCATCTAAGATTTAAGGGTAATGTTTGCTAGAAAAAACGAGGTTTCACTTGTGTATGCCTTATCTCTTTATAGACCACTATATTATCTACTGTTACTGATATTAACTTAATTATTACATCTATCATTAGTTCATCATTCTTTTAGCATCATTTGTCTGCATTTAAGAGGCAGGTTATCACAATGTCGTTTTTGTTACTAGGCCATATGTACTTTCAGATAATATGTAAATTAACATGCATTTTGATTTATTGACTTAAGAGTTATCTGTCTGGTGAATACTGATGTAACTAAATGTCTATTAAAATGTTATATGTAATCTCAATAAAAGAATATATATAAAAAAATTGCTAAGGAACTACAAGCCACCCGTCGTGACTATTTAAGAGCAGCACCCCATGAACTGATACAAATTGATAAACATAACACCCTAAAGTTGTGCAAAGCAGAGGCAATTGAAGAAATAGGGCTCAATTGCAAGTACAGATACACCTGCTTATAGTCTAGAGCCTAGTCCTCACCCAACAGCAGATCACATGGGTACAGCAAGTGGTGTGGCTGGGTCTTCTTCTTCCATAACAATCATCTTCTATTGTTCAAACATCTGCATCTAATGCTAATCCTCCTGTAGCTTCACAATCAATTTTTGTCATCCTAAATTAATGTTTAAACAAAAAATATCTCATCACATCAAAAATAAATAAGTTATCACTATTAAGTCCAGAAAGAAAAATATAGTATATACTTGTTTATGAGTTATACGTGAGCAAATATTTTGCAATAACATATGTGTTTTTGATGTGATATCTATCAACGTGTTTAAAACATTTGCATCTAATTTAGTTATTCCCGCTAATTTTTTTAAATGGCTCAAATTTATGTTTTAAAATTATATTCACAGCCAACCTGGACATTGATGGAATGAAAATGTTTTTTTATTTCTGTACACCTAATTCTCCTATGGTAGCCACATAAGAGCAGTCAAAGGCACTTTAAATATTTGGTTTCCATGAACAGCTTTCTGGGAAGATTATGGTTTGTTTGTTTTTTAATTTTGTTGTAAAAAATATTTAAAAATGTATTCAGTTTAACCGAAAAAGTGGATTGTGCTATTTCACTCACAAATTTATACACATATAACACAAACATTTATTTTTTGGGGGGAAAAAAATAGGCATAGAAAAGATGAATATTCATATGTTGTATTATATTACTATAAGTGTATTTTACCAATGTTCTAGTATTACTACTAACTTCATTATATATCTATTAAATTAAATCTGGTTTTGATATTTAATGTTGTCTTGAAATACAGTATATAACAAATTAAAGATGAATAAACCTAAGTTATAATTTTTATTTTTAAAAAATGCAATCTTATATAGTTTACCGACACAGACATTCCACTAGTTTGAATTTACAAGTTTTGAACTCACCAGTAGCAAGAAGAGTTATAGCAACAGCTTATAAATGTTAGTAGATTTGTAGTGATATGTTAGCTACAATGCATTTGGAAAATCCATTCAAACTTATAATTTTCTCTATGTAAAAAAGTGGACACGAACAGTTTAGCAGGTTGTGTTACTATTTATCCATTGTTTTATCTTAAAAACTTTTTCAGGACTAGTACTACATACATTTGTCCTGTTTATGTTACTGCAGTATACACACTTACCACATGGGGAATAATCTACCCTACTCTGTCTAGCCTCTAACCAATTCTTCTTAGGTTCCTGTCTTTCAATTTCACTCTTTACCAATTGGTCCTTTAGACTAGGAGCCCTCTTTGCCATCATTTGTGGATGTTCAGAAATCAGCCCTACTAAGGAAGCATCAGCTAATAAAATATGCCAATTCTTTTCCATAATGGATTTAATCTTACCCCAGTGATTATTATATTTTGTAAGGCTGTAAGGGTGTAAGGGTTCTCCACTAATTCTCTATTTGAGTTTCTAATTTTGTAAAGAAGATCCTGTCTTGAGCTTTTTATTGCTCTTATCCATGCCTTTTTATTTGCCTATTTGAGTAGCCCCTTTCTTTAAATCTATATGCCATCTCTTCTGCATGTCTCTCAAAAAATGCCTCAGTTGAGCAGTTCCTCTTTTATCATAGAAACTGCCCAACTGGAATACCATCCTTAAGTCTATGTGGATGATAACTACTTGCATGTAGCCTAGGAGACTATTGGTAGCGGTTTCTATATGGTAGACCTCATTAATCAGGCCACAATTGTGTTTTTTTAATTTTTAAGTCTAAAAAAGGATGTATCAACTGTATTAATGTCATATGTTTACAGGTCCCATTAAGCCTCCATAATGATAATCTATTGCAATCACTGCAAAAGGATCACCACCTAAACACACAGCAGAGGCTTCATTAGCCTCAGATTACGCTTTACCTTAACAGTACCCCATGTAATTGTTGTCTTATCTACCTTGATAACAAACCCTGCTCGGGTCTGCAACATGGTTAAAATGTAATGCTCTATTATTCTAAAGATTTACCTCAGGGTTAGATTATTACCAAGTTCTAAATGTATTGTGTTACGATTAATGTCATGTTTTTAATATATTGTGTTACCTGTCACTGTAACTCCTAAATATTCAGATTTTCCTAGCACCATGATTTATGTTTAGGCACTATCTTGTACTGCTACAGAATACTAACTGACCCATTGGTTTTATTTTTTTGGCAAACACCACTACTCACACTTAGATTCCGACCTAATATAACCCCCATATACACATACATACAGCATCACTGTACCCTTTCTATGTCAGCCCTCCCTGATAGGGGTCAACTAACACATGTCTTAACACATAGCCAAGTCTATCTCTCTGGAGATGAAGTTTCCCATGTAAATATCCTAGGTAAACGTAACTCCACTTATTTGCTCTATTACTGCACCCACTCAGATGGGATTCTGCCCTATTGATCTGTAAAACCGTATTTAGCTTGCTTACCTACTACTGATTCGTACAATAATACAGAAATAGGGGGACAGTGCCAATATCGCAAAAAAGTATACAGGCTCACTTCTATTTGGACAATCACCTAACGAAATTGTACAGATGGATAATTGGAAATTATAAGATGTGTGAAGTAGCGCCCTAAAAGAGGCTTAAGTATACTAAAGAAAGTAGAAATAAAGGGGTAGTAGATAACGGTGTCCCAAATGTTATAAGACAATCATAAGGTAAGTCAATAGTATTAAAAAGTGTCCTAGCCTAAGAGAGGATAGAGACTGGAAAAAAACTCGAAGAGAAAAAAGGGTACTAAGAAAATCAGATATAGCTTATAATGACCAAGGTAAATAAGTGCATATGGATATAAAGTCTATAACAAGTGACAATATAGTTACAATAAAGTGACAAAAAAGTGTGTTAATTACAATACAATGTTTAGGATGTGATGTGAAGGTATATCAATTGTATATAATGGCGGTGATGCAATAAAAAGGGGAGAGGAGAAGGTATGAAAAAATGTATTGTGCTGATAAAAAATTGAATAAATAAAAACTTATAAATAAAAAGTATATCCCTTAGAATACTTTTTAATGCTGTGTAATGGTATAGTCAAAGGTAAAATTCAGTGGCGTGTTGCAAACAATACTATACTGTGGGATATAGATAAAAAAAACTCTATATATATTGTGACACAATGATTGTATATTCTAAAGTAATTACAGTAAAATATATTTAATATAAGCAATAATGTTACAATAAAATTAAACAAGAAAGAAACAGAATAACAACCAACAGTTAGCTAGGAACCAGACAACAATAGTCTGGTAAATGACTATGTACATATGACAAATTTGGCCAATATGAAAAAAATCCCAGTTCTGAAAAAAAAAAAAAATAAATATATATATATATATATATATATATATATAAACAAAACAAAATATATATATAAACAAACAAAATAATTATATATCAAAAAATAAAAATATCAAAAAATAGTTACAATTGTATCCAAATAGAATAGAGATGAACTTTAAGTGTTCCGGTGAAAATAGACTTTGGTGAAGGAAAACCTATATGGAAAAGAAGAAAGACTACTACACGAACAGTACAAAAAACTGTACCCTAGAGGTAATATGCTCACCGTTAACAGAAAGAATCACTCGGGCTGGTATGTCAAATGAATGCAGATGTCAACGCGTTTCAGCCTACTATGAGGCCTTTATCAAGACTCTTGTTTGTTTGTTTTTTTGTTTTGTTTTCTTTTGTTATGTTTATATATTAGCGCTGAGGAAGTCTCTGAGGAAGAAGGAAGTATTTATTATCCTTTGAAACGCGTTAGACAATAAGAGAGTGAAACTGGACTGATTCTACACAGGGAACCTCGGTACACTTTGTTTTTCTTATTGACCTGCAGACTCTGTGCTTTAAAGGCTTTGAGAAAGAGGAACAGAGAAAGTAAAATATTTCAGCACGAAATTTGAGACAAGCTGTGTTTCTACATTTGATTCGCTTGTTATATACCTCATACTGTTGAGGATTTTAAATGTAAGCAGGCAATTGTGAGAGAGTGTGTGTATTAATAAATAGTATATGGTTTTAAACAATATCACACTATTTGAGCTTTTTCTTTCATATGTGGTGGGAGATCATATTACTCACTGTAGGAACCATACTTCAAAAGGCTGCAGAAGTATCGATTTTGAAGCAAGTGAAGTTTCTCTCACACCCCAAGGAGGAAAGCTGAATGCCATAAGAGGATAAACCTCTACTGTGCAAACTGATTACCTCATAGGATTGAGGTTGGTTCTTGTAAGTGTGCATTTCACTTATATTCTTTTGCCAAGTGTGGAACTTTTTGTTGAAATTACTGGACTTTTTTATTTTTTTATATATTTTTTTATATTTATTGTATTCTGTATCCTATGCCATTTTATCACTGTCTCATTAACTCTAGGTGTATACCTATACATATTAATACTATCCAGGTTATTTCTTTGTGGTGGGTACTCTGATAACCAGTTTTCCCTTTATGATTATTTACACCAAACTCTGAACAACCAGCGCTAATATATGTCCACTTTTCTGACCTCTTGTTGTACCATATTTTATTGACAAGTGTTTTCTTGAGGGGGAGAGGGAATTATCATTCCCTTTACTGTCTCAGAGTCCACTCTTCATAAAGGGACAGCTGCTCATAGGTTGGTTTTTGTTCACTCAGAAATTCTGCCTCCTAGTACGTTTATATATATACGTGTATCACGGATATATATTTTTGAGTCCACTCTTATAGCGCCCTCTTTTTATGTTGTCCGCTTACAGTTCTATATATATATATATATATATATATATATATATACAGTATATATATATATATATATATATATATATATATATATATATATATATATATATATATATATATTCAGAACTGGGATTTTTTTCATATTGGCCAAATTTGTCATATGTACATAGTCATTTACCAGACTATTGTAAATGACTATATTGTTGTCTGGTTCCTAGCTAACTCTTGGTTGTTATTCTGTTTCTTTCTTGTTGAATTTTATTGTAACATTATTGCTTATATTAAATATATTTTACTGTAATAACTTTAGAATATACAATCATTGTGTCACAATATATATAGAGTTTTTTTTTATCTATATCCCACAGTATAGTATTGTTTGCAACACGCCACTGAATTTTACCTCTGACTATACCATTACACGGCATAAAAAAGTATTCTATGGGATATACTTTTTATTTATGTTTTTATTTATTCACTTTTTTACCAGCACAATACATTTTTTCATACCTTCCCCTCTCCCCTTTTTATTGCATCACCGCCATTATATACAATTGATATACCTTCACATCACATCCTAGACAATGTATTGTAATTAACACACTTTTTTGTCACTTTATTGTAACTATATTGTCACTTGTTATAGACTTTGGCCTCGATGATTGAAAGTTCATCATTGGCGGCGAGAAATGTGTATTTCTGACTCGCAACTCTCGCAAATTTCACGCCCTGCGTAATTATCATATAAAGTGGGCAGTCCATTGTAAACAATACGTTACGCGATAAGCTGTCCATAGTAAACTATAGACTTTGCCTCCTTATATCATTTCACGAACTTCGAAATGGGTTTCCAAATATCATTGCGTCGCTTCGTAATTTTAATGATTCACTTTATTTCAGTTTGCGTTTGCATATTTCAAAATGTAAAACTACAGTTATAGTATATTGTCTAAATACGTTATATCGTATTATTTTTAAAATGAAATAAATATTGTAAATAATGTTATTCATGTTATTTCGCCAAAGGATGGCTGGCAAGATATGTATGTGTGTTGAATGTGAGATTCGTATGGCGTATGTTTTTATATCATCGTAACATATCTGCGAAACTTGCGAGATTTACTCAAGTTATGCCCATGGAACGCCCATCTTACGCCCTCTCCTTCGCAATGAAACTCCTTCGCGATGAATTCTGCTTTTACTGTTCTGGTTATATTTTGTTATTCTTTTTATTGAAATCATACAATAAATATTTTTACGCTCTTTATTTAGATATTTTCACTCATTTGAATTATTACGAAATTGCGTATATGTTTTAAAAAATGTTCAATGTGCAATATTTGTTAACCAATCATATTTACTGTTATATTATTTCTGTTACCATAATACCTGGCAATACATTTATGTACGCATATTTATGAGTACTTCCTTAATATTCTCCAATCACAGCGTATTTTACATTTTACTCTGGTTACATGTATATTTATATAGATATCATATTTTATTCTGTGAGGCAGTTGATGAGATATTTGAAAATGGTTGCTGAGAGGTTTACAGTTGTGGAGAACGAAATCCTTGTATCTGCTCTGGAGCCAAACTATGAGATGCTTTTTGGACCACAGAGGCGTGACACTAGTTTAAAGACAAGGGATGCAATCTGGGAAGATATTGCTGAAATGGTTCATTTAAATGCCACACATATAAAGACTGTGGCTCAATGTCGCAAAAGGGTTGCGGACATTAAAAGGAAAGTTCAAAGAAAGAATAAGAGGAGGAGGCGATTTTTAAAATATGAAAGAATATTTATTAAACTTTTAATGTCTGTAAACCCTAATGTGGACATTGAGCAACAGTCTACTTCAGCATCATCTTCCCAGACTTCTCCCTTGTGTGAAGAACATGTAGATGTCTCTGTTGGCCCAGAAAGTGATGTTTCACAGCAAAATAATTCTGAGGATGTGGATGAAGGTAATTTTTTATTTTTTTTATTTATTTAGTTAACATATCATGTTCCTTATAGAAAATTACATCAAGTTTATTGATGTAATTTTTAGTGCAAGAAGTTACTACATCACCAGCATTACTTGCTGAAAGCACTGAGGCAGCGCGTGGAAGTGAACAATTTGAAATTCCAGAAATTCTAAATATTGAAATCATCATTACCGGTATATGTGGATATTTTTATTTTATAATCATTTAGCATGTAAATTTAAACATCAATTTAAAGTGACAATGAACCCACATTCTTTATTTTGTGAATAAGCATGCAATTAAAATCAACTTTCTAGTTTACTCCTATTATCAAATGTTATACATTCTCTTGCTATCTTTATTCGAAAAGCAATAATGTAGGTTTAGTTGTTAGCACATTTTTGGCAATCAACCTGGGTTGTTCTTCTTGATTGTTGGATAAGTTCACACACAAATAAATTCGCTAAAAGAGAGGTATAAGGTGCGCAAATCTGTCCCCTGCACAGACACTAATCTGTTCCCATAAACCAGATATGTTAGACAATATTAAAATATAAGAAAAAGTGTGTGTGTGTGCGCTAACAGCTACGGGGATAATCTCCAATGGTAATTTATAAAACAACTATGGTAGTGGGTGTATATAAGATAAAAATCCTAGGATTATATCCTCCTTTGAACAATATATCTAATAAAATAAACACATATCCCAATTGGTACAAGAATAAAATACTTTATCTTATTATTCTTAAAAAATACATGAATATGCAAAAATGACAAAAATTAAGTTTTAATCTAAAATAAGGCTAAAAATGTATGACCGGTCATATACATATATGCATGCAAACAAACTAATTAAATACAAGATATAAATCTAAAAGCCCCACTTTGAAATGAGGGTGCGGTAGCGAATTACACTTTGTGCAACAAAAAGTATGGTAAGGGATTTGTTCTGCTTAGAACTAAAATGTATCATGGGTCCTTTAACGACTGAATTCTTAATTAAGAAAACTTGTATCCACCTAAATGTTCTTTCCTTTGTAAATAGTAACCTTCAAAAGAGTTCCAAGAAAGTTCCGTTTGTATAGTGGAGGTTAACCAATCAACGGACAAATTCGTTTAAAGGTGGTTGGTTCGATACTAATATATTATTAGTGTGTTATCCAGGGTATAAGTCTTAATCATAGGACGGGTGACAATGTATAACCTAACTGTAGGGCCACAACACCTCTACAGTGCCTACCTGTCTCACTTTGTGGTAAGAATTGTCCGTAGGGTTCAGGCACAGGTGTCTGGAGCGGCTCCTAACAGTCGGCGGTGTCACTGATCCTCTCGGAAGTAGATCCGGCTTGAACGAAAACTCTGTGCAGAGTATGTGGAAGAGAGGCGAAAAAAGTAATTCCGGACAATCTCTTTCAATCCACCTTTATATAAACGTCATGAAAACCAATAGACCAATCACGGATGAAGCATACGTATATAAAGAGGTCCAATACATGTCTGAACCATCTTGATAAAGCCATGGTACATGGCGAAACACGTTGAAGGAGTCAGACAATAAACCACAATATAATATAACACGATCATCAAGGATTGAAAGAGATTGTCCGGAATTACTTTTTTCGCCTCTCTCCCACATACTCTGCGCAGAGTTTTCGTTCAAGCCGGATCTACTTCCGAGAGGATCAGTGACACCGCCGACTGTTAGGAGCCGCTCCAGACACCTGTGCCTGAACCCTACGGACAATTCTTACCAAAAAGTGAGACAGGTAGGCACTGTAGAGGTGTTGTGGCCCTACAGTTAGGTTATACATTGTCACCCGTCCTATGATTAAGACTTATACTCTGGATAACACACTAATAATATATTAGTATCGAACCAACCACCTTTAAACAAATTTGTCCGTTGATTGGTTAACCTCCACTATACAAACGGAACTTTCTTGGAACTCTTTTGAAGGTTACTATTTACAAAGGAAAGAACATTTAGGTGGATACAAGTTTTCTTAATTAAGAATTCAGTCGTTAAAGGACCCACAATACATTTTAGTTCTAAGCAGAACAAATCCCTTACCATACTTTTTGTTGCACAAAGTGTAATTCGCTACTGCACCCTCATTTCAAAGTGGGGCTTTTAGATTTATATCTTGTATTTAATTAGTTTGTTTGCATGCATATATGTATATGACCGGTCATACATTTTTAGCCTTATTTTAGATTAAAACTTAATTTTTGTCATTTTTGCATATTCATGTATTTTTTAAGAATAATAAGATAAAGTATTTTATTCTTGTACCAATTGGGATATGTGTTTATTTTATTAGATATATTGTTCAAAGGAGGATATAATCCTAGGATTTTTATCTTATATACACCCACTACCATAGTTGTTTTATAAATTACCATTGGAGATTATCCCCGTAGCTGTTAGCGCACACACACACACTTTTTCTTATATTTCACACACAAATAAACAACTGCTGTCTAAAATATTTGCTGGCTCCTTAGCTTACATGCCTTCTTTTTCAAATCAAGATAGCAAGAATATAATTAAAATTTGATAATAGGAGTAAATTAGATATTTGCTTAAAATTGCATGTTCTATGAGTGTGTTCAGTGTCCCTTTAAGCATTGTAATTTTTGAATATATATATTTATTTTTTTAGATGACAAATTTCCCTATAGACCAATATGTAAATCCCCTGATCTATAACATGTTAGCATATCTCCTTACATCTGCAAAGTTTAACCCCAAAAACCTGCTTCTGATTTGTAAATAATGTTAAAAGCACTTGTAATGGATGGTTATTAATTATGCATCCATAAAAGGGATTTGTTATACATTAATGGATGCACAATATTTTATTTTCACTACTTGTAATATAGAAAATAATATATAAATATGTTTCTAACTAATTTCATTTTCTTATTTTTTAAGATGATGAAAATGCAATTAGTGCAAATGTGGTTGATACTGCCAATGGAGAAGATTCTCAACCACATGAACAAGGTATGTATTCATTTACACCTTACCATGTTAATTTGCATGTTAATAAAGAATGTTACTTATGTGTGTGCATTTTTTATTTAAATGTAAAAATAAAATTACATTGTTGTCACAATTTTTATTTTTAACACATGAACTATCAATTCCTTTTTTCTTTTTTTCTTTATCATAACAATATTTTAAATATGTGCTTAGTGCAATTAAATTTTTAATGTAGTTTAATATGATATTTGTTTTATGTCTAACAGGAAAAAGGGAAGAGAATACATTGGATAAAATGTGTGTTTTGCTAGAGAATATAAACACCAATCTCACCGTTTTAAAAGACTCTATGCTTCACAATTTTCGAAAAAATAAACTTCACAATCAAAAAGTAAGAAGACTTTTAACCAGAGTCATTGAAAATCATGTTCAGAGAAAGAAGGTGGGAGGGAAGGGCATTTTATTCTGGGGTTAAAACACGTGGTGGACCATTTTATCATCCACATTAATATCTTATGTTTGTTTTTTCGTTTGTTAGTTAGAAAGTTAATAAAAAGAATGTTTACAATTGGTCTCTTTATTTTTTTGAAATATACACCATACAACACATTACATATTTTTTACACATGTATTAAAGGGACATGTACATTTGATTTATGATTTCAGTGTGGGGTGTTCACAAGTATGATTATATAATTAATGAACATGGATATTTATATCATTATCAAATCATGTTCTTAATTATATTAGTTTATAATACACATATTTGTCTGCATATTTGTGTGCACTGTCCCTTTAATATTTTTCAAAAATAAACCTTACAAATATTTTACGAGTTTTTTATCTTAATTTATTTTAAATTACTATGTTTAACTCAAAGAATAATAATATACACATATTAAATTTATTTTCTTTTTCTATATTTTCTTATTGGTTTTTTACTAGCTTGAAGATTACCATCAGAATTCTGATTTTCCACAGAATCATTTAATTTTTTAATAGCATGATTTTGTTGAACTATTTCTTCCTTAAATTCAAGCATTGTGTTATTCATAATCTCAAGTCTGTCGCGTAATAAATCATTATGTTGTATTAATTTATAACTAAATTCACCAACATCCTTATAAAATTCATTGTCCTCAGGATTGTTCTCATTTTCTGATGGCAATGAATTAATTTCATTTTGTAAATAAATAATTGTATGTTCAGCTTCATTGCTATTGTTGTTTTCCTCCTCCTGTTCTATGTTACTATTTGAAAATGTGGCTTGTGATAAATCCAACACTACATTTATTGGTATTTCATTTTGAGATGATATATTGTTGGGTGGTAGTTCACTTTCAATACTTATTTCTTTATTAGTTATATTACATTCTAAATTATCAAACATTTCATTTTCATTAATATTAGATTCATTACGATCCAATGATGGTGTCTCAAGATTTTCTTGTGAGCTTTCATTTTGTTCTTCTGCCACTAAAAAAATTTTTTTTTTGTTTATTTTATATTTATTATTTCACATACATATTTAAAATTACATTATCCAGAAACATAATCAAAATTACCTGTTCTTACACCAATATTAGGCCTAGATTTGGAGTTCGGCGGTAAAAGGGCTGTTAACGCTCCGCGGGCTTTTTTCTGGCCGCACCATAAAATTAACTCTGGTATCGAGAGTTCAAACAAATGCTGCGTTAGGCTCCAAAAAAGGAGCGTAGAGCATTTTTACCGCAAAATCAACTCTCGATACCAGAGTTGCTTACGGACGCGGCCGGCCTCAAAAACGTGCTCGTGCACGATTCTCCCATAGGAAACAATGGGACTGTTTGAGCTGAAAAAAAACCTAACACCTGCAAAAAAGCAGCGTTCAGCTCCTAACGCAGCCCCATTGTTTGCTATGGGGAAACACTTCCTACGTCTGCACCTAACACTCTAACATGTACCCCGAGTCTAAACACCCCTAGCCTTACACTTATTAACCCCTAATCTGCCGCCCCCGCTATCGCTGACCCCTGCATATTTTTTTAAACCCCTAATCTGCCGCTCCGTAAACCGCCGCCACCTACGTTATCCCTATGTACCCCTAATCTGCTGTCCTAACATCGCCGACCCCTATATTATATTTATTAACCCCTAACCTGCCCCCCACAACGTCGCCGACACCTGCCTACACTTATTAACCCCTAATCTGCCGAGCGGACCTGAGCGCTACTATAATAAAGTTATTAACCCCTAATCCGCCTCACTAACCCTATCATAAATAGTATTAACCCCTAATCTGCCCTCCCTAACATCACCGACACCTAACTTCAATTATTAACCCCTAATCTTCCGATTGGAGCTCACCGCTATTCTAATAAATGGATTAACCCCTAAAGCTAAGTCTAACCCTAACACTAACACCCCCCTAAGTTAAATATAATATTTATCTAACGAAATAAATTAACTCTTATTAAATAACTTATTCCTATTTAAAGCTAAATACTTACCTGTAAAATAAATCCTAATATAGCTACAATATAAATTATAATTATATTATAGCTATTTTAGGATTAATATTTATTTTACAGGCAACTTTGTAATTATTTTAACCAGGTACAATAGCTATTAAATAGTTAAGAACTATTTAATAGTTACCTAGTTAAAATAATAACAAATTTACCTGTAAAATAAATCCTAACCTAAGTTATAATTAAACCTAACACTACCCTATCAATAAAATAATTAAATAAACTACCTACAATTACCTACAATTAACCTAACACTACACTATCAATAAATTAATTAAACACAATTCCTACAAATAAATACAATTAAATAAACTAGCTAAAGTACAAAAAATAAAAAAGAACTAAGTTACAGAAAATAAAAAAATATTTACAAACATAAGAAAAATATTACAACAATTTTAAACTAATTACACCTACTCTAAGCCCCCTAATAAAATAACAAAGCCCCCCAAAATAAAAAATTCCCTACCCTATTCTAAATTAAAAAAGTTACAAGCTCTTTTACCTTACCAGCCCTGAACAGGGCCCTTTGCGGGGGATGCCCCAAGAATTTCAGCTCTTTTGCCTGTAAAAAAAAAAACATACAATACCCCCCCCCAACATTACAACCCACCACCCACATACCCCTAATCTAACCCAAACCCCCCTTAAATAAACCTAACACTAAGCCACTGAAGATCTTCCTACCTTGTCTTCACCATCCAGGTATCACCGATCCGTCCTGGCTCCAAGATCTTCATCCAACCCAAGCGGGGGTTGGCGATCCATAATCCGGTCCAGAAGAGGCTCCAAAGTCTTCCTCCTATCCGGCAAGAAGAGGACATCCGGACCGGCAAACATCTTCTCCAAGCGGCATCTTCGATCTTCTTCCATCCGGAGCGAAGCGGCAGGATCCTGAAGACCTCCAGCGCGGAACATCCATCCGGACCGACGACTGAACGACGAATGACTGTTCCTTTAAGGGACGTCATCCAAGATGGCGTCCCTCGAATTCCGATTGGCTGATAGGATTCTATCAGCCAATCGGAATTAAGGTAGGAATTTTCTGATTGGCTGATGGAATCAGCCAATCAGAATCAAGTTCAATCCGATTGGCTGATCCAATCAGCCAATCAGATTGAGCTCGCATTCTATTGGCTGTTCCGATCATCCAATAGAATGCGAGCTCAATCTGATTGGCTGATTGGATCGGCCAATCGGATTGAACTAGATTCTGATTGGCTGATTCCATCAGCCAATCAGAAAATTCCTACCTTAATTCCGATTGGCTGATAGAATCCTATCAGCCAATCGGAATTCGAGGGACGCCATCTGGGATGACGTCCCTTAAAGGAACAGTCATTCGTCGTTCAGTCGTCGGTCCGGATGGATGTTCCGCGCTGGAGGTCTTCAGGATCCTGCCGCTTCGCTCCGGATGGAAGAAGATCGAAGATGCCGCTTGGAGAAGATGTTTGCCGGTCCGGATGTCCTCTTCTTGCCGGATAGGAGGAAGACTTTGGAGCCTCTTCTGGACCGGATTATGGATCGCCAACCCCCGCTTGGGTTGGATGAAGATCTTGGAGCCAGGACGGATCGGTGATACCTGGATGGTGAAGACAAGGTAGGAAGATCTTCAGGGGCTTAGTGTTAGGTTTATTTAAGGGGGGTTTGGGTTAGATTAGGGGTATGTGGGTGGTGGGTTGTAATGTTGGGGGGGGGTATTGTATGTTTTTTTTTACAGGCAAAAGAGCTGAAATTCTTGGGGCATGCCCCGCAAAGGGCCCTGTTCAGGGCTGGTAAGGTAAAAGAGCTTGTAACTTTTTTAATTTAGAATAGGGTAGGGAATTTTTTATTTTGGGGGGCTTTGTTATTTTATTAGGGGGCTTAGAGTAGGTGTAATTAGTTTAAAATTGTTGTAATATTTTTCTTATGTTTGTAAATATTTTTTTATTTTCTGTAACTTAGTTCTTTTTTATTTTTTGTACTTTAACTAGTTTATTTAATTGTATTTATTTGTAGGCATTGTGTTTAATTAATTTATTGATAGTGTAGTGTTAGGTTAATTGTAGGTAATTGTAGGTAGTTTATTTAATTATTTTATTGATAGGGTAGTGTTAGGTTTAATTATAACTTAGGTTACGATTTATTTTACAGGTAAATTTGTTATTATTTTAACTAGGTAACTATTAAATAGTTCTTAACTATTTAATAGCTATTGTACCTGGTTAAAATAATTACAAAGTTGCCTGTAAAATAAATATTAATCCTAAAATAGCTATAATATAATTATAATTTATATTGTAGCTATATTAGGATTTATTTTACAGGTAAGTATTTAGCTTTAAATAGGAATAATTTATTTAATAAGAGTTAATTTATTTCGTTAGATAAAAATTATATTTAACTTAGGGGGGTGTTAGTGTTAGGGTTAGACTTAGCTTTAGGGGTTAATCCATTTATTAGAATAGCAGTGAGCTCCGATCGGAAGATTAGGGGTTAATAATTGAAGTTAGGTGTCGGCGATGTTAGGGAGGGCAGATTAGGGGTTAATACTATTTATGATAGGGTTAGTGAGGCGGATTAGGGGTTAATACATTTATTATAGTAGCGCTCAGGTCCGCTCGGCAGATTAGGGGTTAATAAGTGTAGGCAGGTGTCGGCGACGTTGAGGGGGGCAGATTAGGGGTTAATAAATATAATATAGGGGTCGGCGATGTTAGGGCAGCAGATTAGGGGTACATAGGGATAACGTAGGTGGCGGCGATTTGCGGTCGGAAGATTAGGGGTTAATTATTTTAAGTAGCTGGCGGCGACGTTGTGGGGGGCAAGTTAGGGGTTAATAAATGTAATACAGGGGTCGGCGGGGTTAGGGGCAGCAGATTAGGGGTACATAAGTATAACGTAGGTGGCGGTCGGCAGATTAGGGGTTAAAAATTTTAATCGAGTGGCGGCGGTGTGGGGGGACCTCGGTTTAGGGGTACATAGGTAGTTTATGGGTGTTAGTGTACTTTAGGGTACAGTAGTTAAGAGCTTTATAAACCAGCGTTAGCCAGAAAGCTCTTAACTCCTGCTATTTTCAGGCGGCTGGAATCTTGTCGTTAGAGCTCTAACGCTCACTTCAGAAACGACTCTAAATACCAGCGTTAGAAAGATCCCATTGAAAATATAGGCTACGCAAATGGCGTAGGGGGATCTGCGGTATGGAAAAGTCGCGGCTGAAAAGTGAGCGTTAGACCCTTTAATCACTGACTCCAAATACCAGCGGGCGGCCAAAACCAGCGTTAGGAGCCTCTAACGCTGGTTTTGACGGCTACCGCCGAACTCCAAATCTAGGCCTTAGTAAGTCCAGGAACTCCAGAAACCATTGCACCTGGGATTAATTCTCTAATTATTTTTTCAGATTCAGAGTATGTGATTGGTACATATGTTCCACCACCTGTTTTCATTCTTTCAGTTTTTTCTTTTCCCATTTTTGCTTTAACTTTAATTTTTAAATCAGAGTATCTTTTTTTGCATTTGGTCACTGATCTGGGCCTAACACCTACAGCTGATACAGATTTTGCCATTTTTTCCCATATTGAATTATTTTCAAAATTAGAAGTTTTTGCAGACATGGATCCAAACAGTTTATCATAATACATTTGCATTTGCTGTGCTAATACAAGATTTTCCTCTTCTGTGAATGCAGGGTTTCTACCAGACTCACTATTTTGTGATGATACTTCAGTTGGTAGAACCTATGAATACATTTTAAATGTCTTTTTAATAAAATAACATTACCATTAAATGTCATATTTCTTTAAATAAATAAAAGTAAATGTAAAATAACATATACAATAAATATATATAATATGGTGGATTATACAGGGAGTGCAGAATTATTAGGCAAATTAGTATTTTGACCACATCATCCTCTTTATGCATGTTGTCTTACTCCAAGCTGTATAGGTTCGAAAGCCTAATACCAATTAAGCATATTAGGTGATGTGCATCTCTGTAATGAGAAGGGGTGTGGTCTAATGACATCAACACCCTATATCAGGTGTGCATAATTATTAGGCAACTTCCTTTCCTTTGGCAAAATGGGTCAAAAGAAGGACTTGACAGGCTCAGAAAAGTCAAAAATAGTGAGATATCTTGCAGAGGGATGCAGCACTCTTAAAATTGCAAAGCTTCTGAAGCGTGATCATCGAACAATCAAGCGTTTCATTCAAAATAGTCAACAGGGTCGCAAGAAGCATGTGGAAAAACCAAGGCGCAAAATAACTGCCCATGAACTGAGAAAAGTCAAGAGTGCAGCTGCCAAGATGCCACTTGCCACCAGTTTGGCCATATTTCAGAGCTGCAACATCACTGGAGTGCCCAAAAGCACACGGTGTGCAATACTCAGAGACATGACCAAGGTAAGAAAGGCTGAAAGACGACCACCACTGAACAAGACACACAAGCTGAAACGTCAAGACTGGGCCAAGAAATATCTCAATATTTCTAAGGTTTTATGGACTGATGAAATGAGAGTGAGTCTTGATGGGCCAAATGGATGGGTCCATGGCTGGATTGGTAAAGGGCAGAGAGCTCCAGTCCGACTCAGACGCCAGCAAGGTGGAGGTGGAGTACTGGTTTGGGCTGGTATCATCAAAGATGAGCTTGTGGGGCCTTTTCGGGTTGAGGATGGAGTCAAGCTCAACTCCCAGTCCTACTGCCAGTTTCTGGAAGACACCTTCTTCAAGCAGTGGTACAGGAAGAAGTCTGCATCCTTCAAGAAAAACATGATTTTCATGCAGGACAATGCTCCATCACACGCGTCCAAGTACTCCACAGCGTGGCTGGCAAGAAAGGGTATAAAAGAAGAAAATCTAATGACATGGCCTCCTTGTTCACCTGATCTGAACCCCATTGAGAACCTGTGGTCCATCATCAAATGTGAGATTTACAAGGAGGGAAAACAGTACACCTCTCTGAACAGTGTCTGGGAGGCTGTGGTTGCTGCTGCACGCAATGTTGATGGTGAACAGATCAAAACACTGACAGAATCCATGGATGGCAGGCTTTTGAGTGTCCTTGCAAAGAAAGGTGGCTATATTGGTCACTGATTTGTTTTTGTTTTGTTTTTGAATGTCAGAAATGTATAATTGTGAATGTTGAGATGTTATATTGGTTTCACTGGTAAAAATAAATAATTGAAATGGGTATATATTTGTTTTTTGTTAAGTTGCCTAATAATTATGCACAGTAATAGTCACCTGCACACACAGATATCCCCCTAAAATAGCTATAACTAAAAACAAACTAAAAACTACTTCCAAAACTATTCAGCTTTGATATTAATGAGTTTTTTGGGTTCATTGAGAACATGGTTGTTGTTCAATAATAAAATGAATCCTCAAAAATACAACTTGCCTAATAATTCTGCACTCCCTGTATGTACTTGTTAATATTGTTAATATTTTCGTAATTTAAATACACTTGTTTTTCTTTGGGAAATGCAAATCGAATTTTAAGTTTACTCATGAAAGTAGCATAGAGAATTTCGCGCCATAAAAAGGGGACTTTTATAATGTCAAATTACGTAACGATTGCAGTTACGAATATTCACAAACACATTTACGAAGTTTATATTGAAATACGAAGGATGATTGCATATGTTTTCACTGCAAAACTTTATTACAAAATGCGCAATGATCAAAAATGACGTAATCAAAGAGCGTCGTAATAAGCAATTATGGAGACTATAAATATTTTGACGTAATTTTCAAAAAAGTGCGCGAAATTCAATTTACGAGGGTACGTTTACGAAAATGATTTAGAAAAATATGATTTAAAATGTAATAAAATATTTAATTTACAATTCAATTTAATATTTATAATTACAGATGGCAGAATATATATATTATACATTATTTCAACATAGAAGATTTCAAAGGAGAAGAAGGAGGTTGATAACACATCATACAAATATGATAGAAATATTGAATGAAAATGATGTTGAACAATCTCAAGGATTAATTTCAGAACCAACAACCACGAGGACACACAGGGTATACAGGCCCAGAACATACAGAGAAAGACAATTTTTAAGTGACATGCCTGATGATATTGTATTTCAAAGATTTCGATTTAACAAATCAGTTATAATTACCCTTTATGAATTATTTAAAGATGATTTGGATCCTAGAACAAGGAGAAATAGAGCAATACCAGGAATTGTTAAATTATTGACCACACTTCATTTTTTGGGAACAGGTTCTTTCCAACATACCACCAGTTCTATTACAGGTGTGTCACAAAGTGCTTTTCCAGATTTCTTAACTAGGTAATTAATGTTTTCAAGAAAAATATTGACAGATTTATACAATTTCCAATGACTGAAAATGAAAAAAATATAATTAAGGAATATTTCTATGAACATTATGGAATACCAAATACTCTAGGATGTATTGACTGCACACACATACACATTTGTGCACCAATTGATCATCCAGAAACATATTTTAACAGAAAGGGGTGGCACTCTCTAAACACTCAAGTTGTATGTGACCACAAATACAAAATTATTTCTCTGTTGTCAGCTTTTCCAGGGAGTGCACATGACTCGTATATTCTAAAGCAATCACTCCTTTATGAAGATATGAATGCAGGAATTTGTGGAAATGGTTTGATACTTGGTAAGTTATGTACTAAGATGTTTAATTGCCTAATACATAAAATAAATTATTTGTAATACTAACCATAAATCATACATCCAACAGGAGATGCAGGATACCCATGTTACAAATGGTTAATCACACCTGTCTCCAAACCAGCAAAGAGAAAAGAAATGAAGTTCAATGACGCACACTCAAAAGCAAGATCAGCTATTGAACGTACATTTGGACTTCTTAAGAGTAGGTTCCGTTGTATCGATAAAACTGGAGGAGCATTAAAATATCAACTGACAAAGGCTGCAGACATAATAACTTTGTGTTGTATGCTTCATAATTTAGCCATTGAAAATAATCTAGATATTGATGTAGATTATGAACATGGAATAATTCAAAATGAATTTTGTATTTTGTATTAATTTTCTTTTTATTTCAAAATAAACAGAAGTCAGAAATAATACATGAGTTTTGGACATTTTATATTTATAATATACAAATCTGAATTTCTAAGTTCAAAGTTGATAATACAATTGATCAATAGACACTTTGAAAGAAATTACGATTACAGAATTACACATACGAAGTGGGTATTTAACATTACGCAAACAAAAAAACCCATTCGCAGCGTATGTCGAATGACGAAAACACGCCCATTTCGAATACATACACGCAAATAAAATTTCGAACACTTTCAATCATTACGATATTATATTCGCACTCCAGTGCGAACATCTTTACATCATATCATTTTAAAAACGAGCTTTCAATCATCGAGGCCTTTATATCCATACGCGCTTATTTACCTTGGTCATTATAAGCTATATCTGATTTTCTTAGTACCCTTTTTTCTCTTCGAGTTTTTTTCCAGTCTCTATCCTCTCTAAGGCTGGAACACTTTTTAATACTATTGGCTTACCTTATGAGTGTCTTATAACATTTGGGACACCGTTATCTAGTACACCTTTATTTCTACTTTCTTTAGTATACGGAAGCCTCTTTTGGGGCTCTCCTTCACACATCTTATAATTTCCAATTACTACTGATTCATAATTGTGTTACTTAAAGGGACAGTAAACACCAGAATTTTTGTTGTTTAAAAAGGTAGATAATCCCTTTATTACCAATTCCCCAATTTTGCATAACCAACACAGTTATAATAATATATTTTTACCTCTGTGATTACCTTGTATCTATGCCTCTGCAAACTGCCCCCTTATTTCAGTTCTTTTGACAGACATGCATTTTTAGCCTATCAATGCCTGAGCTCAATGTTATCTATATGAAACACATGAACTAACGCCTTCTAGTGGTGAAAAACTGTCAAAATGCTTTCTGATTAGAGGCAGTCTTCAAGGTCTAAGAAATTAGCACATAAACCTCCTAGATTTAGCTTTCAACTAAGAATACCAAGAGAACAAAGCAAAATTGGTAATAAAAGTAAATTGGGGGGGGCGGAGCCGACCAGCGCCAAAGATGGTCGTGTAAGTGAGGAGCTCCGTGTAGATAACAACTAATACATCTACAGTTAGCGACATCTATGCACATAACTAGCTGAAACTACTCCCTACCGGTAAGCTGCACACGGCAGAGTTTAGAAAGGAGACCGGAGGATCGAAGGAGGAAGGTGCCGTCACTATTTTGGGCAATTTAACAGAGCGCTGTATGCGGCCTGCCCGCCTCGCCTCCACTACGCTATTAATCTCCCGCAACCCTCACAAACGGGCACTGATACGATCGGTGGCCTTTCTATAATCAGAGAGCTGGAAGTTTGCGGTCGGACCCCAGAGAAGATTAAAAGACAAGCTGCAGAAGCAGGTATAAATTGATAATATGGGACTTTGACATCAAACAAAAGGCGCGAAAGACGCCATATTGACTTGCTTGCTGACACAGCCGTGACCGACAATCAGAGCATATTACACAGGATGCCTGTATGAGTGAATGCGCAAGGGGCTTACAGTCTGTGAATATCTTGTGACATGTTTTTAAACACACTGTGGGTTACAACACTGGGACTCTATATTCCACACTGCGTGCAAAGAGCTTAAGTTTTCACATATTTCCCTCAGGGAACTGCAGTTATAGCTCAGAGAAATCACGTCTTTTAGCAGCAAAGTCCAGTGTTTACACTCAGTAACAAGAGACATTTTACTTATATGATAAACATGTCATCAAAACGCCTTCCAAGAGCAGACAAGTCTTCTAAAGGTGGGGGTACTCCTAACCCTAGATTACATAACTTTTTCAAACCAAATGACACGGCTTCTACAGAGCCTAAGGAGGGGGAGGAGAATACCACTGATACCACAGAATCTGAGGTGGACATAGAGACGCAGGCCCCGCTAACAAGAGCGGACTTGCAATCTTTGCCGACTAAAGAGGATTTTACTGCTCTGATCTCACATGTCACCCAGATCATGAAGTCAAGTATAGCAGAGGTTAAAAAAGAAGTCAATGAGATTGGGAACCGCATAATGGTATTAGAAGAAGATGCAGAGCTGACTAACTCATTCCTTGACCAACATGCCAGGCAGTCCTCTCACCAACAAACTCTAATAGCACAGCTTCAAGACCAGGTAGAGGACCTGGATAATAGAGGGCGCCGCCAGAATGTTAGGCTAAGGGGTATACCAGAAATGGTCAAATCGGAAGCACTTCTTCCCTACTTGCAGAGACTGTTTAACTCTATCACCAACAGCAAGGAGGAAGTTGACTACCCCCTGGATAGATACCATAGGGCACTGAGACCGGTCCCCAAGGAAAATGCACCACCTAGGGACGTCATTATTAAGTTTACTAGCTTCAGGGACAAAGAAAACATCCTTTCTGCCGCCAGACAAAGACACCCTATCTCATTTGAAGGTCACCCCATCCTTTTCTTTGAGAATCTCAGCCCCATGACACTCTCTAGACGAAGAGAAACAAGATATCTTACGCTGCATCTAAGAGATCTAGGGATACCATACAGGTGGGGCTTCCCCTTTTGTTTGAAAGTAGTTAAAGGAAACACTACAGCAATATACAGAACACAGGAGGACATTGATCACTTCTGCTCGCAGCTGAGCATACCAAAACCCACTTTGCCAAGTCTGAGGACTGGGACTGATAACAAAATGGACACTAACGAAACATTATCAAAGTCTCCACTCACAGGATGGAATAAAGTGGTCAAGAAGAAAAAGAACAAAAACCAGGAAGGGGGACACACCCTTTCTCCAACACATGCAGACCCCACTTGAAAATATAATGTTTATTTGGTGTTACATTATATTTAAGGGAAGTAACCCCAGTTGGTAAGATCACTGAAAGGGTATATTCCGGACATGTTTAGGTTTTTCCTATAAATTGCCCATATTAGTTTATTCAAGCTAGACACTGCTGCAATATCATACAGTTTAAAGTTTGTTAGTTGCAAAACTGTTTAAACAATGTGATTTTAAATTTGCAGGTTGTTATTTCACGTCACAAAGTGACTTGAACCCCCCCCCCCCCCCGTGTTACCATTCAGTTTGAGATCTTTAGTTGGAAGGGATCTCTTATTGTTTATTGTTCAATGTATCAGAGTAATTTTATGATTGCAATTTTTTTGTTGTTCCAACACAGACCCTGCAGGACCTTTGGAAGCCTTGCTCTCTCCCCTCCCTTCTCTTTTCTATTCTATTCTGCTTCTCTCTTCCCCTCTAGGCTGATAAACATGCTAAGGAATGGGGTACACAGACTGTCTGTCCGGATGATAACTTGTGAGTATGACTCTGTCCAGCTTCACTGCATGGATACACTGTTGACACTTAGCTACACCCTCTACAGCACAAATGGTAGATAACAAAATTAAACTAATTTCCCAGAATGTTAAGGGGTTAAACTCGCCCACTAAAAGATCGGTAGCTTTATCGAGTTTTAAAAAGATGGCAGGGGGAATAATATTCGTTCAAGAGACGCACTTTGCTAGAGATAAAATACCCCACTTTCACAACAAAGAATTTCCCGTAGGCTATTTTGCGTCTAATATACAGAAAAAAAATGGAGTGGGCATATTATTTAAAAAAAAAAATGCCCTTCCAATTACTACATAAAGTGGAGGACGCAGACGGTAGGTGGATCATTCTAGTAGGCAAATTATACCATAAGACTATTACTCTAGTTAACGTATATGCCCCAAATCATAAGCAGGGGAAGTTTTTTCAAAAATTGACTAACGTAATACTGGCAGAATATAAAGGGGCATTGATTCTCGCAGGAGATCTCAATCTAGCTCTTGAACCTGACATGGACTGCTCAACTGGTCGCAGTCCGGTTGCTCCAGCATCAATTCGCAAAATCTGCATGAACCTTAGGAAACTGACTCTGTTAGACTCCTGGAGAACAAGCCACCCAGGACAAAGAAACTTTACCTTTTATTCCCACCCTCATAAGAGTTACTCCCGTATTGATTATGTGTTTACAGACCAAACAACATATAGCTTAGTTTCAGATTCCAATATAGAGACTGTCAGCTGGTCTGATCATGCCGCGGTTAGCATTGAGCTTAGATGGTCGGAGAAGCCTCTTACACCTTATATTTGGAGGTTAGACGAAACACTCTTACATAAGCCTATAATAGTGGACAAAATCACAACCTCTATGAAAGAGTTCTTCAGCTTCAACCCACATCAACACACTTCTTGCTTAATAACATGGGAAGCCCACAAAGCGGTAATGAGGGGAGAGTTTATTAAACAGAGGGCCATACTCACTAAACAATACCGCACAGCATATATGGAAGCTGTGGCCACCTTACAATCGACTGAAAGCTTACATAAGACCAACCCTCAGGACCCTTCCCTAAGTCAGCAGCTTCGGTTAGCTAGAAGAAATCTCAATCACTTATTATACAGGGAAGCTCAGGATAAGGCTTTTTACATCAAAAAAGTATATTATGCGGAATCAAATAAGGCAGGAACTCTCCTGGCTAGGCTGCTGCGCACAAAAAGAAACAACTCATGCATACACAAGATAAGAACACCTGGGGGTGAACACATACAAGATTCTAGGGGGATAGTTGAAGGTTTTAAAACATACTATAGAGACCTGTATAATTTGCAAACACCAACCTCTTTGAATAGGAGGGAAGACCATATTACATACCTGAATGAGATAGACCTCCCAACATTGCCACCCGAAATTATGGAGGAACTAGAAAGCCCTATCACACAACAAGAAGTAGTGGCGGTAATCAATAGCTTACCAGGACATAAAAGTCCTGGACCGGATGGTTTCTCTAATGCTTACTATAAGCAATTTAAGGACATATTAGCCCCACACTTAACTAGCCTATTCACTGCGATAGACGAAGACACAACATGGTCTAAACAGATATTAGAAGCACACATAGCGATTATACCCAAACCAGGGAAAGATAACACTAGAGTAGAGAATTATAGGCCTATATCTTTACTAAATTCAGATATAAAGATTTATACAAAAATTCTGGCCAGAAGATTAAACAAAATCTTACCCCAACTTATACATGTAGACCAATCGGGTTTTGTCCCTGGCAGGGAAGCCAGGGACAACACTATACGTACAGTACACCTCATAGAACATGTAAATAGAACTAGAGAACCAACAATTTTTATTTCTACAGATGCCGAAAAGGCGTTTGATCGTCTGGGTTGGGGGTTTCTCGAGGCATGTTTGGTTAGATTTGGCTTTGGAACCAAAATGATAGCTAGAATTTTTAGTGTCTATAATAAACCCTCTGCGAGGGTGAAGGCCAACGATACTCTGTCAGATAGTTTTCAGATATATAACGGGACAAGGCAGGGGTGTCCACTATCCCCGCTCCTGTTCGCATTGTCCATGGAAGGTCTAGCGGCACATATCCGTGAAAATGATAAGATCCACGGGATTAAAATAGGCCCGAATGAATATAAACTTACATTATACGCGGACGATGTACTAATAACTATGACATCACATAACACATCATTCCCACACTTACTATCTGAATTTAAAAAGTTTGGAGAGATCTCAAATTTTTTAATAAACCCGCAAAAATCAGAAATCCTTAACATAAATATGAACACTAAAAAATTCTCACTCTTAAAACACATTTGCCCATATAAATTACAAACTCTCCAGATTAAATACTTAGGTATTGCATTAACACCCTTAACATCTCAACTCTACCAACAAAATTATGTACCCCTGTTACATAGATTAAGATCGGAACTACAAACTTGGTGAGATAAACCTTTGTCCTGGTGGGGTAGGATACAGGCTATCAAAATGACCATACTGCCACAAATTTTATACATCTTTCAGACAGTTCCGGTGCCCCTTCCTAGGGCTTTCCTGTTTAATATCCAAAAAGACATTAACTTATTCATATGGGGGAAGATTAGGCCCAGAATAAATAAGACGACTATGTATAGACCTTTGGGCAGTGGGGGTATTGGGGTCCCTAACATAGACAGGTACTACAACGCGATAATAATCCAGCGAGTGCTGGATTGGCACGGTAAAATAGAACAAAAGGCATGGACGACTATAGATTCTCATCTCTTGAGAGCCCCGACCCCAGGTGCACTGTGCTGGATATCCCCAGGAGCTAGACCACCCTTAGTTGAAGCCTCAGGGCTGTACACACATATTTTTGAAAAATGGGACTCGTTAAGGGACTCCAAGTTAGGCATATCCTCCAGAGTCTCCCCGTTAGCCCCTATCTCATACAACACAGAATTTATGGGGGGCCTAGAGTTCCACAGACACACTAGGGGCGAACTGGGATACACAGTACCATTTATAAAATTGACCACTAATGGCACATTAAAGCAAAGACAGGATTTGGAGGTAGTAGAGGGGGGTAGTTTTTCCTCCTGGCTAAAGTATGCGCAATTGAAACATCTGATTCACAACTCTAAATATAAAACGGACCTATTAAGACCCACTACAAGATTCGAGAAATTGTGCTTACTAGAGATAATACCTAGAGGAACCCTATCAATAGCGAGAGGATTATTGGAAGATACACTGATTAACTCTCTCCCTTCATACACCACACGTTGGCAGGTAGAATTGGGGACACCCCTTACAACTCAGGACTGGGAGAACATATTTTTTAACACTCGCAAATCTTCTGCAGCGCCCAAAATTCTAGAACTTAATCATAAGATTCTGACTCGCTGGTACTTAACCCCTGAACGCTTACGACATATTTATCCTAACGTAGACGACAGATGCTGGAGGGGGTGCGGGGGGAGAGGCACTATGTCGCATATTTGATGGGAATGTGAGAAAATACAACCCTTCTGGTTAATAGTTGAGACGGTTTTCCAGTCCATCATTGACATATCTTTTGTGTTGACCCCTGTAATGGCCTTGCTGAACCACAGACCAGAGGGAATGTGCAAAGTTAGATGGAAACTCTTGCAAATAGGACTAAATAGTGCAAGGAATTTGATAGCTAAGAGGTGGAAATCCACTACACCTCCCTCTAGAACAGAGTGGATCCAGAACACCACCATGCTCCTATCACAGGAGGAGTATGTGTACTTTTGAAAGAAAATGCTTACTAGATTTTATGATATTAAGTTTTATTGGGAAACTTACTTGGGTACCCAACCGGACTCCTAAACATGAATCACAGCTTTCTCTCCTGTCTAGAGAGACTCACCCTTGCTTATTAAACCCCTATTTAACCCCTCTTGCTTCTGCATTTCTTCTTTTTCCTTTTCTTTCTACCCTGTCCCACTTTGTTTTTCTCTTCTCTTTCTAACTGTAGGGTCTTGCTTCAGATTTCACATTTGAGTTTTAAATTTTTTCCTTAAATTTACGTATAAGTTTATGTAAATGTCCTAATTTTTGAATTTTTCACTTTTTTGATTCATTTTTGTTACTGGAAGGACAAGTAAACAAGTCAATATGTTTTAATAAGCTATAAGTGTATGGTGATTGTAAACTATATATATGGTATCAGTACACTGTTAATAACAAATGTTTGAGGGGATGAGTAGGTCATTCATTTTCGGCAGTGAAACACGTGGACTTATCGACTGCACTGATATATGTACAATCACAACTCCGCTTTTGTATATTACACTGTACCTTCTATGTTATGCGCAATATTGTAAAATTCAATAAAAATATTGTTTAAAAAAAAAAAAAGTAAATTGGAAAGTTGTTTAAAATTGCATGCACTATTTAAATCATGAAAGATTTTTTTGACTTTACTGTCCCTTTAAACATACCACACGCCACTTGGCCTGTTCTAAGTACTGCCGGATCACCTCAAAATACAATTCTTGCTATGATTCTTTGTTTGATTCTTGTTCTTAATTGTTAATGTGACTAAATAATAGTTCATACTGATCTTTTAATGTTATATTGGCATAACTGGTATATCTAATATACAGCACATTATTTCCCCTCCTTATTTTCTCTCATCTTTCCGCTACCTGCTCTGAGCCTGGTACCTTCCTCGCATCACCCCCCCCTCCTTCTCTTAAACCTCATCTCCCAATTTTTTTATTTATTTTTTTATACTCCAACTATCGAATTTATATGCAATATCTCAACTTCAGTGCTACCAGCCCTTCCCCTCCAATAACGTACTCTGACCGGGATCAGAGACTACTTATGCGGTTTATCTAAATACCGCAACTTCTAGTAGCTTAACCCTACTACAGCTATCTCAACATCGTCTACTCCACTAGGTTCCTTGGTTCCCCCACTTTTTTTTTTCTTTTTGTTCATAACCCATTCATCATTAACAATGACATACAAGTGTGTGACACATAATGTCAGAGGCCTCAATTCCCCTACAAAGCACAGCATTTACCTACAATCTATTTCCCAAAGTGGTGCTCGTATAATTTTCTTACAGGAAACACATTGGTCCCTTACAGCAACACCCCCAGGGCCATATTTTTCATTAGGCACAGTAGGCATGTGCCTACAGGCGCACTGCAGCAAGGGGCACCTGCCTGTATGAGCCACCATGTCCTTTTTTTAAAAATTCTTATTAGGCCCTGGTCTATTACGTGACCGCACATGAACCACCACACATAGGCTCCACACACAGTCAGTCAGTGCACGACGAGTGACTTCTGCAGTCACAGGTTTTTGGTGCACGTGACTGCACGTGCTGGTGTTTGTTGCCTCTGCAGAGTGATGCTGTTAACTCAGGGTGCCCTGCATTGTCTCAAGATATGGAGGAGGAGACTACTGCTCAGAGACTAGTCTCTGTCTCTAAAAAGTCCCAGTCATGACTGAGTCTATTAACTTGTGCTCCAGTCCGGTGTCGCCGCTGGTACTTACCACCAGGACCCGCCACCACCCACGGGTAAGATCTGACAAGTGAGGTCAATTAAGTTCAGACTGATCATCATCATTGTCTCAGCATCGGGCAGACAGTTGTATTCATAACAGTGTGAGACTCTGCTGCATAGAATTTTTCTGCACTGAGTGTCAGTGAATCATGATCAATCATGATCAGTGTTTCTAAGGAGTTAGTTGTTGTGACTGAGTTTGTACAGGCTTGTGATAATACTAGTTAAGTTTTTCAGAGAGCAAATTTGAAACAACCATGTAGCCCAAAAAGTGATATGTTATTTATAAGAACTGGTAGGCATGTTATATGTAAACACTGTCATGTATTTCTCTCTCCCCCCTTTCTCTCTCTCTCTTCCCCTCTTTCTTTCTCTCCCCCTCTTTCACTCTCTCTCCCCACTCTTTCTCTCTCTCTCTCCCCACTCTCTATCCCCTCTCTGTCTTTCTTTCTGTCTCTCCCTCCCTCTCTCTCCCCCCCTCTGACTTTCTCTCTCTCTTTCCCCTCTCTCTCACCCCCTTCTCTCTTCCCCTCTTTCTTTCTACCCCCTCTCTTTCTTTCTCTCTCTCTCTCTCTCTCCTCTCTTTCTTTCTTTCTTTCTTTCTTTCTTTCTTTCTTTCTCTCCCTCCCTCTTTCTCTCTCTCTCCCCCTCTGTCCCTCTCTCTCCCCCTCTGTCTCTCTCTCCCCCTCTGTCTCTCTATTACCATCTACCTCTCTCTCTCCCCTCCTCTGTCTCTCTCTTACCCTCTCCCTCTCTCTCTCTCTTACTCTCTCTCTCTCTCTTACCCTCTCTCTCTTACCTATGTATATATCTATCTATCTATTGGGTTCTTGTAAAGCGCGGCTATTCACCCGTAAGGGTCTCAAGGCGCTGAGGGTTGCAGTTCAGTCGAAGAGCCAGGTCTTGAGGTCTTTTCTGAACTTAGTTAGGGTGGTAGCTTGTCTGAGGTGCAGCGGGAGGGTGTTCCAAGTATTGGCTGCCAGGTGAGAGAAGGATCTGCCTCCTGCTGTGGTTTTCCTGATGCGGGGGATGACTGCGAGGGCTTGGTCGGCCGATCAAAGTTGTCTGGCAGGGGTGTAGAAGGTAACGGTGGTTCAAGTATTCGGGACCAATGTTGTGGAGGGCCTTGAATGCATGGGTGAGAAGCTTGAAGGTTATTCTTTTGTTGATGGGGAGCCAGTGTAGGTCCCGCAGGTGTTTGGTGCATTGATGAGGGATGTCAAGGGTTAGTCTGGCCGAGACGTTCTGGATACGCTGTAGTCTCTTTTGGAGCTTGATGGTGGTGCTGGCGTAGAGTGCATTACCATAGTCCAGTCGGCTGCTGATGAGGGCATGAGTGACAGTCTTCCTGGTCTCGGTTAGGATCCATTTGAAGATCTTTCGCAGCAGGTGAAGTATGTGGAAGCATGCAAAAGAGACAGCGTTGATTTGCCGGTCCATGGAGAGCGATGAGTCCAGGATGACGCCTAGATTTTGTGCATGGTCAGTGGGGGTTGGAGGGTGTCCGAGGGCTGTGGGCCACCAGGAGTTATTCCAAGCAGATGTGGTGGGACTGAGGAGGAGGACTTTGGTCTTGTCTGCGTTCAGCTTTAGGCAGTTGCAGCTCATCCAGGTGAGTGGTGGGTTTGTTGAAGGAAAAGTGTATGCAATGGTGGTCGGTCCAATGGAGTTCAGTGATGTGGTTGACTGAGATGTGGTTGCATGCAGAGAAGATAGGGTTGAGTGTGTGTCCGGCTAAGTGGGTTGGGGAGTCACCCTCTCTCTCTCTCTCACCCCCTTCTTTCTTCCCCTTTCTCTTCTCTCTTCCCCCTCTTTCTCTCTCTCACTCTCTTTCTCTCTCCCCCTCTTTCTCTTACCCCCTTTCTCTCTCCCTCTTTTTTTTCTCTTCTTCCTCTTTATCTCTCTCTCCTATTTTTCTCTCTCTCACCCCTCTTTCACTCTCTCCTCATCTTGCTTTTACCCTCTCCCCATCTTTCTCTCGCTTTCTCCCCCCTCTTTCTCTTTTTCCCATCTCCTCCTTTTTCTTTCTCTCTCTCCTTTCTTTCCTTCTCTCTCTTTCTCACTCTCTTTAACTATATTTTTCTTTCTTATTTTCCATTTTCTCTCCCTCTCTGTCGCTCTCTTCCTTTTATTAACAGACAGCTGCCAGTACCTAAGATGTCGGAAAATATTTAAAGAGCAGAGATTAATAGAGCTGTTTGGGGGGATCCTACACTGCAGATAACATGAAAATAAAATAAGATAAAAGGCTTCCGTTTTTTTTGCCTACAGGCACATGAGATGTAAATCCGGCCCTGAACATCCCTATTACACACCATCATAGAAACATAATCTTTTACTCAAAAATCAAGGGGGGTCGCGATCTTAATACATAAGTCAATTTCATATGAGAAGATTTACACTGAAGCAGACCCACAGAGTAGTTTTATGATCCTCATCTGTAAACTGAATGATGTTTTTCACACTCTAGCCTCTTATTATGGTCCCCAAAAAAAAATATCACCACATTGCGTAAATCCTTATTACGTCTTGACCGATCAAGCAAGGGTCATCTTCTGCTAGCAGGATATTTTAACTTAATTTGGGACCCACTTATAGATTAAAAAAAAATCCTCTACTTCCCGAAAAACTGATAAACTTACACTAGATCTTTCCCACAATGACTCAATTTAACTTGTTTGACATCTGGCGAACGATGAATAGCACCTCTCGAGACTATACTTACTATTCGAGCATTCACCACTCCTACTCTTGCATAGATTTTCTCTTTTATAACCCCAGGTTACTAGACAAAATGGACTCCTCATGCGCCCCTACATACGCTAACATTTACTTGGGTTGGTGGGAACGCGAAATTGTTTTTGGAGAAGATTTATCCCACTATACTAAATATATCAGTATGTGGTGCAGGTATATAGACGACCTGTTTATTATTTGGACAGGGAGTACTACTCAATTTAAAGAATTCATTAATATTCTTAATATCAATGATCTTAACCTTAAACTCACTTATAACATAGTGTACATCAAGTAGAGTTTTTGGATATCATGATACATAAGGATGAACAAAATAAACTGAAAATGGATCTTTACAGAAAAGAGACTGCCACCAACTCATTGTTACAATATGACAGTTGCCATACGGTACAGAGACTAAGAGAGCTATCCCCACCGGGGAATCCTTAGAATTCGAAGGAATTGCACAGAAGATTCAGTATTTTACCAACGAGCAAAAGAACTCAAGATTCGTTTAAAAGAGAGATGATATATACGCAAAGTAATAAGACTTGCGTTTCAAAGAGCAAAGAGAACATCTAGAGATTCCTTGCTAATCCCAAAAAAGAAAAAAACGGATTCTGATGGCATTGTTAGATTTGTCACTACATACAATGCAGAACATCAAATTATAAGTGGAATATTAAATAGTCATGTTGATATCCTTAAATCTGACCAAGTTCTAGCTCAGAGTATAGGTGACAGAATCAGAGCTAGATGGAGGAGAGCACCAACGATAGGTAACAAATTAGTACAAAGCCTTTGTATAAGGAAAAAACACAGCAACAAGAAAATATGTGGCACCTACACATGTGGATCATGTAGCTTTTGCAAGTACATTCACAATGAGATGGAGTTTATTACCCCTACAGGAACTAAACACATGTATGGATTTGCAAATTGTAAAACTAGGAATGTCGTGTATTGCCTACTAAGTGATTGTTGTAAAAGGTATGTGGGTATCACGACCCGAGAACTCCGTACCAGATTGGGGGAACACATTAATAGTATCAAGAACTGTGCAACTGATATGGCAAATAAGAAAGTGTTAACCCCTGTTGCTAGACACTGTTTGAGAAAGCATGGTACCAAACCACTTTTGAAAGTCTCTGTTCTCCAGGTAATCAAACCAGGAATAAGGGGTGGAGATATTGAATCCATGTTACTCCAATCAGAATGTCGATGGATTTTCTGGTTAAACACAATGACACCGGAGGGTCATAATGAACAGGACGGATTTGGGTCCTTCTTATGAGATCCAATATACTATTAAATATTGTTCACAAAAGTATCAGCGGGGGATCAGCGTTATCCCTGGAATTTCTCTATAATCTAGACAATAATTGAGGTAGCCTGACAATTAAAATTAATAAAAATCGAACTAGTCCCCATTTTTATTCCCAAGTGTATAGATTTTTGTCTTATCTTTTTGTTGACAAAGTGTAGAATATCTGTTATAACTATTCATGGCAACATCTTTATAATAATTATGGATCCAACCTGGGAATTATATTGTTTGTTCCCACCAGATTGAGCAATTAATATCACCAAATCTCTTGTTCTTTATTATTTTAGCACATATGTAGATATGCCCTGTTGTAACTAATTAATAGCTATCCTTGCTCTTGTCATTCCTTTTAACATCTATGTTCTACATGACAAAGGACAGTATGGTTACTCTCATACATTGAGAGTATCTTTTCTGATATATGAAAATTTCTTTTGAATTAAATATTTTTTATAATAGTGTCAATAAGTATTATATGATTTATCTCATTGTTACATGTTCTCTTTTCAACCACACAAATTATCACTTTGTTATATAACTGCGATAATATAACTTATCAGAATTAATTTTAATTGTGGGCAGTGAGAAATAATACGCTCTTACATACAACTTTATTATAGCCAAATGGGAAATATATCTCACTCAACTCTCAGGATTTTCCTAAATTATTAATGGTAAGCGGCTAAACAGGAATACTTACTCTATATGAAAAACATTTTTCCAACATAATTCATGCACTCACTCTGGTATTGTTAATGACTTATTCGATGTGTGCTGACATCGATTTCTCATGTAAGTAACAGACTGCACTCTGTAATCTACTGAGGATCGTAATTTCCAGGCTATATGATAGTGTATGTACTTGATCCATTCTTACAATGCCATCAGTCTAATACTCAGATTGTATAATCCAGCACTAAGATAATGTGATTTTCTCCATCTTTCATTGCTCCGTATAGCATTAGACATACCAGTGTTTGTTTACGAATATGACGTCATCCGATCATGCTTAACCATGTGACGGTCTTTGAACCAATACGACTAAGCCTTCAGTGATAGGCGGTTTTAATTGGGTGTGTAATCACACTCCCTTATGATTGGCTACTTGTTAAATAAATACGGGGGGTCAGCCCAAATTGGGTTTGCCTTTGATAAAACCGTGCTAATGGCGAAATGCGCATCAGGCGTATTGGGTGTTAGTTTTACCCCCATAATAGTCTCTCCATATTAGCTCTGCTTAATTGAATTCATGGAGGCAATGTCCTCATAGCATGTCTCTAGTCACACAGAACAGTGCTTACCTGGGCTCCAGTATTGCATAGACCAGATTAATTGGTGACAAGGTCAATCCTCTTTTTTAGTTCAAATCTTTTGCAATCCGTGACCCTTTTGTATTGATCTGCGCTGAGCTGTGCGGCTGATATTGATTTATTAATTCCTTGGTGCCTTATATTTAAATTGGTGGAGACTAACACCCAATGTAATATACTCATATATATTTTTTAATTTAAGTTTTAAAACACACACTATTTGTTTCATATTTACACACTGTTTGTTACATATGATATTTTATATTATCCACAGTAAAAGTTAAGTTTTAATTAGATCCCTGATTTCAGGTGATCTCCCCTGTCCTTACTCAGGATTTGTATTGATTTGGATACCCTTTGAGTGCTGATTAACTGTCAAACTTTCCTCTTTCTTGTTCATACTAGACAAAATCCCCATATCTTGGATCCCTCCGTGTCATTGGTCGTATCATGACCCGGTTTACTTACACTAGACTCCCCCTCTTTCTCACACTTTCCACCCTACTGGTGGCTCTCACCCAAATTGCTGTCGTCCCCTGAGACTATTGCCGCTATCAAACAAGACCTAGAAACTAATGATAATGGACAGGTTACTGACTTTACTTTATGGGCATCCCTGAAAGCATAAGGGTTTTTTTTTCTTTAAAATAGCTGCAACAATTTAAAAAAGAAGTGGAGCCACTCTTACACAACTGCAAATGCAGCTTAGACATATTTCAAAACAACATAAGTTGACCCCTACCCCAAACCTCCTAAACCAACTTACAGACCTTAAACAGAGAATACTACAGCTCGAAATTGAAAATACCACATCTAGACTACATAAACTAAAACAACTTTTTTACTACAAAGGCAATGAAGCTGACAGATAACTAGCAAATAAATTAAGACAAAGAACAGCCTCTGCCCGAATTCACTCAATAAATGCCAATGGCCACACTTGCCTCACTAAACCGACTGATATAGGCTCTTCCTTCTCAGACTACTATTCGTCACTTTACAACCTAACTCAAACTGGTGACTCACCTCCTCCATCTACAACAGACATAGAATCGTTCCTTTGCCCACTTAAGTAGACATGTGCGCAAAGGAAAAATTTGTTTAGGTTCTTTTCGGACCGATTCTGATTTTTTCAAATTTCGTTTCAGATAGATTCGAATTTAGATACATTCCAATGTATTTGTTTCGTCTTCATTCGGATTCAAATAAATTCAGATGTATTCATTTTGGATTTGATTAGTAAATTCGGAAGATCGGTATGTGTTATGTTGATTCAGATGGTTCCAAGTTACACAAACGGAATTATTGCACTGTTCTATCTCACTAAATCTCAATAAATTTAATTTTTATACTGAATTGTGATTATAAATTTAATTTTTATGATACCACAATAGTGGGCACAAAAACTTAGATGGAAAGGAAAAATGCTGTATTGTAATGCTGTAAAGCAGGGCTGCCCAAACTGTGGTCCAGTAGGTTACATATGATCCTTCAATGTTTATTGTAATTGGAAGTATTAGAGTTGTTGTTGTTAGTATTAGAGTTGTAGTTGTTAGTATTAGAGTTGTTGTTGTTAGTATTAGGGTTGATGTTGTTAGTATTAGAATTGTTAGTTGTTGTTAGTTGTTGTTTTTTTATTCTGAATTGTAATTAGTCCATGGCCATTCGAATGTAATGACTAAATCCAAACTAATTTGGATTTATTCGTTACAAATGCATTCGGATTAGTTTAGTTTCGTTGCTAGGGTAATTCAGAAATTCAAATCGATTCGAATCTCCAAATATGTCGAATTAGTCCGAATTTCGATTCGGAATGAAACAAAACTCATATGTCTACACTTAAGCTCCCGACTCTGAGTGCAGAGCAAAGAGACCTATTGGACTCCCCAATCAAACAAACTCAAGAAGAAGGAGGCCATCAAATCATTAATGCCCCTTAAATTCCCAGGCCAAGATGGCTTCACGGATATATTTTATAAAAAATATCAAAACCAATGGATCCCTATCCTGCCCAAACTGTGATCCAGTAGGTTACATATGATCCTTCAATGTTTATTGTAATTGGAAGTTTTAGAGTTGTTGTTGTTAGTATTAGAGTTATTGTTGTTGGTATTAGAGTTGTTGTTGTTAGTATTAGAATTGCTGCTGTTGTTGTTGTTAGTATTAGAGTTGTTGTTAGTATTAGAGTTATTGTTGTTAATATTAGAGTTGTTGTTCTTAGTATTAGAGTTGTTGTTGTTGTTAGTATTAGAGTTGTTGTTGTTAGTATTAGAGTTGTTATTGTTAGTATTAGAATTGTTAGTTGTTGTTAGTTGTTGTTTTTTTATACTGAATTGTGATTAGTCCGTGGCCATTCGAATGTAATGAATAAATCCGAACTAATTTGGCTTTATTCGTTACAAATGCATTCAAATTAGTTTAATTTCGTTGCTAGGGTAATTCGGAAATTCAAATCGATTCGAATCTCTGAATTTGTCGAATTCCTCCCAACTCTGAGTACAGAGCAAAGAGACCTATTGGACTCCCCAATCAAACAAACTCAAGAAGAAGGAGGCCATCAAATCATTAATACCCCTTAAATCCCTAGGCCCAGATGGCTTCACGGATATATTTTATAAAAAATATCAAAACTAATTGATCCCTATCCTACACCATGCATTTTAACTAGCAGGCAACACTGGTAGGTTCCCTAAAGAATAGTTACAAGACAACATTATCACGATACCTAAGCCTGGTAACGGACCCCTCGCATCTTGTGCCAGCTACCAACCCATCTCTCTACTTAACTTAGATGTAAAGATATATGCCAAGATCATTGCCACTAGATTAAATCCTATCTTACCTACCCTGATCAATGCCAACCAAGTCGGCTTCACACTAGGCCGACAAGGCCCTGAAAACACTAGGCGCCTATTAAATATAGTCTTTTGGGATGCTCACTCTCACCACTATTATTTGCCATTTGCATAGAAACCATAGCCCTTAAGATCAGACATTCCCTAGATATCACAGGAATACCGATTAGAGACAAATAATATAAAAATAATATAAAAAATATGAAAATCAATTGAACCCTATCCTACACCGTGTATTTTCAATAGCAGGCAACACTGGTAGGTTCCCTAAAGAATATTTACAAGACAACATTATCACAAAACCTAAGCCTGGTAAGGACCCCTCACATCTTGTGCCAGCTACCGATCCATCTCTCTACTTAACTTAGATGTTAAGATGTATGCCAAAATCATTGCCACTAGATTAAACCTTATCTTACCTACCTTGATCAATCCCAACCAAGTCAGCTTTACACTAGGCCGACAAGGCCCTGAAAACACTAGGCTCCTATTAAATATATTCTTTGGGGATGCCCACTCTCACCACTATTATTTACCATTTGCATAGAACCCCTAGCCCTTAAGATCAGAAATTCCCCAGATATAACAGGAATACGGATTTGAGACAAAGAATATAAAATAGCCCTATTTGCAGATGGCATTCTGCTCTCCCTGACTAAACCGCTCATCTCAATACCTAACCTATATTCAATACTTGCACACTTCTCTGCTATATCAGGATATAAAGAGAGGGTGGAATGTAAAGCAAAATCTAGTAAATCCAATAGATTTCGAAATAATCTTAGTGAGAATCATTTTAAAGCTCTCCCATCCCTCAATGATAATTTAAATATAGTAATTAAGGCATCTGATAAAGGCGGAAATCTTGTCATCATGGATAGGGAGTACTATCTGTTTGAATCCAGACTGCAATTAAGAGATTTAGATGTGTATGAAAAATTAAAATGAGAAAAGTTGCTGTATCTGGGCAGACAGATAGGCCTTATAACAGATTCCAAAATGGACAAACTCTTGCTAAAAAATCTGAATGTGCCTATTTTTTATTTTCTCCCTAAATTGCACAAGGATGAGGTCCATCCCCCTGGTAGGCCCATTATCTCAGGGGTTGGCTCCCTACTAGAGCCAACCTCTGAAATGATCGATGTTTTCTTACAACCCTTAGTGGGTGTACTCACCAGCTATATCAGAGATTCTACACAAGTATTGTGCTTATTACAGTCTATACAATGGAAATCCTCTTATAGATTTGTCACTGTTGATGTGGCCTCACTGTACACTTTCATCCCTCACTATATGGGTTTAAAAAATATTTCAAACATTTTGGATAGGATGTCCAGCTATACTGAGGATTTCAAACATTTTTTAATACTTACCATTGAATTTTTGTTAACACATAATTATTTCTTATTTTATGGTACTTACTATCTGCAGAGATGTGGAACAGCGATGGGGACAAAATCTCAGGCCAATCTCTACATGGGATGGTGGGAGATGGTCCACGTCTATGCAGATAGTAATCCATTTAGAAATCATATAATTTATTTTGGTTGCTACATCGACGACCTCTGTTGGTCTGGGATGGAGGTGAACAGTCTGTCATTGAGTTTTTTAAATACTTAAATTGTAACTACTTCAATTTGGGATTTGTCGGTAGCCAGAACTCTAACAAAATCCAATTTTTGGATATAGAGTTGATTGAGGGAGATAAGATTGTCACCAATCTCTACAGAAAACCTACTGGTGGAAACACCATTCTTAATTACAGATCATGTCATCCTAAGCATGTATTGAAAGCCATTCCCAAGGGTCAGTTTATTAAAACTAGACGTATCTGTTCAAATTAAAGTTTGTATCAGAAATAAAGTCAGGGTTTGTATAATAGACTCCTTAACAGAGGATACAGTGATAAACTTTTAAGCTCTAATAAGAAAAGTTTAGACATAAATCCACGTTAATCATTACTCATGTATAAGAAGGACACCAAAGCAGGAGATGCAAAATATGTATCCAAAAAGACCATATTCAGCACCCCTTAAAGTCTTGAATTCAAACAAATCTGTGATATCATACGTGAATGCCTGCCTATTCTACACACAGATCCAGTACTAGAAAAGGTTGTTGCAGAGGGTATAAAATTTGTATCTAGGAAAGCCAGGAGCATAAGAAATTATATAGCTCCCTCTTTCTTACCAGATTGCAAAACTTGTGACCATGTCACAGAAGGGGAAAACTTTGTATCCCACAATACAAGGAAAGAGTACAAAATAAAATACAGTCTTAATTGCAATTCTACCCACGTAGTATATCTTATGACTTGCAAGGGCTGCAATATTCAATACTTAGGAAAAACCACAAGACGGCTGACAGATCGTGCTTTAGAGCACATCAGAGATTTAGATGACCCAAATGTATTCACTTCTGTTTTGGCTCATTTTAAATTTGACCACATGGGAGACTCTTCATTGGCTTTCTTTCAAGTCATCGACCATGTCCCCTTTTAAAAAAGAGGGGGAGATCGAGGCTATATCCTAAGTAGGAAAGAAGTAAAGTGGATATTCTATATAAATACAAGATCCCCTTTAGGTCTTAATATAGAAGCGGATGTAAATTTGTTTGTGTAAATTCTCTACCTCCATGTAATACCCCCTCTTGGCACAATTTATTAAACCATTTCAGCTAGATTACAAGTTTTGCGTTAGAGGCTGTGCGGTGCTAACGATCAATTTTCCCTCACCGCTCACCTACAGACAACGCTGGTATTACAGGTTTTTACAAACCCGGTGTTAGCCGCAGAAAAAAGAGCAACATTTTTCTCCACACCTCACCTCAATACCAGCGCTGCTTCCAGTAGCGGTGAGCTGGCAAAACGTGCTTGTGCACGATTTCCCCATAGGAATCAATGGGGGAGAGCCGGCTGAAAAAAACCTAACACTTGCAAAAAAGCAGCTTTAACGCAGCCCCATTGATTCCTATGGGGAAAATACATTTATGTCTACACCTAACACCCTAACATGAACCCCGAGTCTAAACACCCCTAATATTACACTTATTAACCCCTAATCTGCCGCCCCCGACATCGCCACCACCTGCATTATATTATTAACCCCTAATCTTCCGCTCCGGATACCGCCACCACCTACATTATATGTATTAACCCCTAATCTGCTGCCCCAACATCGCTGACACCTACATTATATTTATTATCCCCTAATCTGCCACACCCAATGTCGCCGCAACCTACCTACACTTATTAACCCCTAATCTGCCGCCCCCAACGTCGCCGCCACTATCTTAAAGTTATTAACCCCTAAATCTAAGTCTAACCCTAACCCTAACACCCTCCTGACTTAAATATAATTTAAATAAATCTAAATAAAATTACTACAATTAACTAAATAATTCCTATTTAAAACTAAATACTTACCTATAAAATAAACCCTAAGATAGCTACAATATAACTAATAGTTACATTGTAGCTATTTTAGGATTTATTTTTATTTTACAGGCAACTTTGTATTTATTTTAACTAGGCAGAATAGTTATTAAATAGTTATTAACTATTTAATAGCTACCTAGTTAAAATAGAGACAAATTTACCTGTAAAATAAAACCTAACCTAAGTTACAATTACATCTAACACTACACTATAATTAAATTAATTCCCTAAATTAACTACAATTAAATACAATTAAATACAATTATCTAAAGTACGAAAACCCCCCACTAAATTACAGAAAATAATAAAATAATTACGTTTTTCAAACTAATTACACCTAATCTAATCCCCCTAATAAAATAAAAAAGCCCCCCAAAATAAAAAATTCCCTACCCTATACTAAATTAAAAATATCCCTTAAAAGGGCCTTTTGTAAGAGTAATCAGCTCTTTTACCTGTAAAAAAAAGTACAATACCCCCCCAACATTAAAACCCACCACCCACACACCCAACCCTACTCTAAAACCCACCCAATCCCACCTTAAAAAAACCTAACACTAACCCCTTGAAGATCACCCTACCTTGAGAAGTCTTCACCCAACTGGGCCGAAGTCCTCAACAAAGCTGGGCGAAGAGATCCTTCAAACGGGCAGAAGTCTTAATCCAAGCTGGCCAGAAGAGGTCCTCCAGATGGGCAGAACTCTTCATCCAGGTGGCATCTTCTATCTTCATCCATCCGTCGCGGAGCGGGTCCATCTTCAAGATATCCGACGCGCAGCATCCTCTTCGTTCTTCATCCGACGACTGAATGAAGGTTCCTTTAAATGACATCATCAAAGATGGCGTCCCTTCAATTCCGATTGACTGATAGCATTCTATCAGCCAATCGGAATTAAGGTAGAAAAAATCCTATTGGCTGATTGGAACAGCCAATATAATGCAACCTCAATCCTATTGGCTGTTCCAATCAGCCAATAGGATTGAAGTTCAATCCTATTGGCTGATTGCATCAGCCAATAGGATTTTTTCTACCTTAATTCCGATTGGCTGATAGAATTCACTTTAGTTAAGAGTTTAGCACTTTAGTTAAGAGTTTTATGCTACAACGTTAGCCCATAAAACTCTAAACTACTGACTTTTAAATGCGGTACCAGGCTTGACAGGAGAGGGTCTACCGCTCACTTTTTGGAAGACTCGTAATACCAGCGTTATACAAGTCCCATTGAAAATATAGGATACGCAATTGACGTAAGTGGATTTGCGGTATTTTCGAGTCTGACCAAAAAAGTGAGCGGTGAGCCTGTCATTTCAAGACTCGTAATACCAGCGGGCGTTAAAAATCAGCGTTGGGACCTCTCACTGCTGCTTTTTGAGGCTAACGCAAGACTCGTAATCTAGCCATTTATTTGTAAATATTTTTGGATAGCGTAGGGATAAGACTCTTGGTCTCTTAAGCATTTGTAATCGTTGATATTTGTGTCATATGTTTTCATGATTATGTCTTTGTGGGCCATATGTAAACACAAAATTTGAACATGAATATATATATATATATATATATATATATATATATATATATATATATATATATATATACAGGGAGTGCAGAATTATTAGGCAAGTTGTATTTTTGAGGATTAATTTTATTATTGAACAACAACCATGTTCTCAATGAACCCAAAAAACTCATTAATATCAAAGCTGAATAGTTTTGGAAGTAGTTTTTAGTTTGTTTTTAGTTATAGCTATTTTAGGGGGATATCTGTGTGTGCAGGTGACTATTACTGTGCATAATTATTAGGCAACTTAACAAAAAACAAATATATACCCATTTCAATTATTTATTTTTACCAGTGAAACCAATATAACATCTCAACATTCACAAATATACATTTCTGACATTCAAAAACAAAACAAAAACAAATCAGTGACCAATATAGCCACCTTTCTTTGCAAGGACACTCAAAAGCCTGCCATCCATGGATTCTGTCAGTGTTTTGATCTGTTCACCATCAACATTGCGTGCAGCAGCAACCACAGCCTCCCAGACACTGTTCTGAGAGGTGTACTATTTTCCCTCCTTGTAAATCTCACATTTGATGATGGACCACAGGTTCTCAATGGGGTTCAGATCAGGTGAACAAGGAGGACATGTCATTAGATTTTCTTCTTTTATACCCTTTCTTGCCAGCCACGCTGTGGAGTACTTGGACGCATGTGATGGAGCATTGTCCTGCATGAAAATCATGTTTTTCTTGAAGGATGCAGACTTCTTCCTGTACCACTGCTTGAAGAAGGTGTTTTCCAGAAACTGGCAGTAGGACTGGGAGTTGAGCTTGACTCCATCCTCAACCCGAAAAGGCCCCACAAGCTCATCTTTGATGATACCAGCCCAAACCAATACTCCACCTCCACCTTGCTGGCGTCTGAGTCGGACTGGAGCTCTCTGCCCTTTACCAATCCAGCCACGGGCCCATCCATCTGGCCCATCAAGACTCACTCTCATTTTATCAGTCCATAAAACCTTAGAAAAATCAGTCTTGAGATATTTCTTGGCCCAGTCTTGACGTTTCAGCTTGTGTGTCTTGTTCAGTGGTGGTCGTCTTTCAGCCTTTCTTACCTTGGCCATGTCTCTGAGTATTGCACACCTTGTGCTTTTGGGCACTCCAGTGATGTTGCAGCTCTGAAATAGGGCCAAACTGGTGGCAAGTGGCATCTTGGCAGCTGCACGCTTGACTTTTCTCAGTTCATGGGCAGTTATTTTGCGCCTTGGTTTTTCCACACGCTTCTTGCGACCCTGTTGACTATTTTGAATGAAACGCTTGATTGTTCGATGATCACGCTTCAGAAGCTTTGCAATTTTAAGAGTGCTGCATCCCTCTGCAAGATATCTCACTATTTTTGACTTTTCTGAGCCTGTCAAGTCCTTCTTTTGACCCATTTTGCCAAAGGAAAGAAAGTTGCCTAATAATTATGCACACCTGATATAGGGTGTTGATGTCATTAGACCACACCCCTTCTCATTACAGAGATGCACATCACCTAATATGCTTAATTGGTAGTAGGCTTTCGAGCCTATACAGCTTGGAGTAAGACAACATGCATAAAGAGGATGATGTGGTCAAAATACTCATTTGCCTAATAATTCTGCACTCCCTGTATATATAAATGAATATAAGTGTGCTTTTTGTGCTCCATATCGCCTATAATTAGTATAGCTTTATTGCAACATTGTTTGAATAAGAATTGTATAAAAGTTTATCTTATGTAAAGGTGATTATTCTGCTTTTGAACATTACTTATTCTGTGTCTCTTCACAGTCTATTTCGAGGTTCTATATGCAAATTTACATGTTTAAGTTAATCATACACAGGTGATTGTATTTGTTCATATACCATTAAATAGACTGTGGGAAGAATTATTCTTTATGCAGTGATCAAGTGTGGAGGTCTCGCATGAAACGCGTCTGCTCGTTGCTGCCTATTATGACCATTCTTTTGTTCTTTTGAATGGTCTGTATCTATTGTCCTTCACTTTTGTTTTTAGTGCACTGTATTTTTTAATAAATCTTTTTTGGTCTTTTCAATCACCGTGCTGTGTGTGGACTTTGTTACACAGTTAGCCGGATCTATTTTAGTATTACTCATGTTATTGTTGCTGTGACATTTGGGACAGAGACTCACTTCCGGGCTCAGTGTGCACATGCCGAAGAAATGCTGAAGCAATGCAGAAGAGGCCTTTACAACATGAAGGGGGTAAGCACTGCTTGCATTACATTGGTTAACACTGGTAGGTTCCCTAAAGAATATTTACAAGACAACATTATCACGATAGCTAAGCCTGGTAAGGACCCCTCACATCTTGTGCCAGCTACTGACCCATCTCTCTACTTAACTTAGATGTTAAGATGTATGCCAAGATCATTGCCACTAGATTAAATCCTATCTTACCTACCCTGATCAATCCCAACCAAGTCGGCTTCACACTTGGCCGACAAGGCCCTGAAAACACTAGGTGCCTATTAAATATATTCTTTTGGGGATGCCCACTCTCACCACTATTATTTTCCATTTGCATAGAACCCCTAGCCCTTAAGATCAGAAATTCTCCCGATATCACAGGAATACGGATTAGAGACTAAGAATAAGAATATAAAATAGCCCTATTTGCAGATAGCATTCTGCCCTCCCCGACTAAACCCCTTATCTCAATACCTAACCTATATCCAATACTTGCACACTTCTCTGCTATATCAGGATATAAAGCAAACACAGATAAATGCCAAGCAATGGCACTCAAACTACCAAATCATACAAAAAACTTCTAGAGCTCAATTTTGATTTCAAATGGGTCAAAAAATATCTGACCTATCTAGCCATAAAACTTCCCAAGCACTCCTTGGAACAATTCAAAGTTAATTATACTCCATTATTCAAAGCTATCAAGCAGGACTTGTTAAAATGGGGAAAATATAGTTTTTTTTGGTATGTGCGTATTTCGGCAATCAAAATTACAATTGTACCCCAGATCCTCTATTTATTCCATACTTTCCCAATCAGGATCCCACTCCAGAATGTAGAAGAGACTCAAGCTTTAATAAATAAATTCTTAAGAAATAATAAAAAGGTCAGAATATCTCATAATGTACTTTCAAAACATAGATAGTTGGGGGGATTGGGTGTACCTAATTTGAAGGATTATTATCAGGCTGCTAGACTGACCCAGACCTTACTAGTAAACTGTTTTGAGGAGGAGATCAGATGGGTTAAATTAGAGACTGATATTAATGGATTTCCCTCAATGATTTGGGGTACACAAAATCAAGGAACTAAAAATCCTGTAAATCACCAAATCACAGCTTTCATGATAACACAATGGACAAAACTAACCCCGACATTGTCACTACTGCCGGTTCATACTTCCCACACTCCACTAAAATGTGTACTTACATCCATACCCTCTTCAGTAAGAACTAAATGAGAGAACAAAGGTCTTTATAGAATAACAGATGTACTGAAAGAGGGAAAATGTATTTCATATATATCACTTCAAAAAAAATTAGATCTTTTCAGCTACACTGGTACCAATGCCTACAATTATCATCCACACTACGTAAATATTTAAATAAATCACCACGAGGGCCCCCTACTAAATTTGAACAAATTTATACTACAAAAACCAGACCTAAAAAAACAATATCTCAACTATACTTAATTATATAAAAAGCAAATAAGATTAACTTTACACTATATACTAAATGGGAACCTGATTTATATACAGAGATAGATGAGGAGGAGTGGAATAAACAACTATATAATGCTTGCAAGGGCCTCCTGAGTGCAGATATGATTTAAAATTGTTATTAAACAATATCCAGATGGTACCTAACCCCAATTATCACTTCACATACTACAGTTAATGTATCAAACCTTTGTTACAGAGGTTGTGGAGCTATAGGCACGTATAAACATATGTGGTGGGATTTCCCACACTCAAGAGGAGTATGGGAAGACATCTAATTTTCTTAGCACCATCGTCACCACTATAATAAAGTTATTAACCCCTAAACCGCCGCCCTCCCTCATCGCAAACACTATTTAAATATTATTAACCCCTAATCTGCTGTCCGCTTACATCGCCCCCACTATACTAAAGTTATTAACCCCTATTCCGCCACCCAAACCCCCCCCCGAAAATCCACTTACAGTTCCTGAAGTCCAGACATCCAGAGGTCTTCATCCAGGTGGCGAAGTCTTCATCCATCCAGGCGGCGTCTTCTATCTTTATCCAGGCGGAATCTTCTATCTTCATCCTGGTGGCGTTTTCTATCTTCATCCCAGCGGCATGGAGTGGGTCCATCCTGAAGATATCCGGCGCGGGGCATCCTCTTCATATGCCACCGTATACTGAATCTTCAATGCAAGGGAGCCTTTTCAAAATGGTGTCCCTTGCATTCCTATTGTCTGATTTGATTTTGAAAAATCAAATCAGCCAGTAGGATGAGAGCTAGTGAAATCCTATTGGCTGTTCAAATCAGCAAATAGGATGAGAGCTACTGAAATTCTATTGGCTGTTCAAATCAGCCAATAGAATTTAAGTAGCTCTCATCCTATACTTTTTTTTATAGTAGTGTTAGGATTTTTTTAATGTGTATTTTAGTTTTCTTTAATTGGTAGTTAGTTTAATTTTAGTTTAATAGCTATATTAGTTTAATTGTTAGTTTAAACTTATTTTTTGTAATTTAACAGGTAAATTTTAATTTATAATAGGGAAATTGTAATTTTAATATAAAGTTAGGGGGGGAGTTATGTTTAGGGGTTACTAGTTTAAATTAGTTTATTGTGATGTGGAGGGCTTGTGGTTTAGGGGTTAATAGTTTAATGTAGTATATTTCATTGTGGGGGGCTTGTGGTTTAGTGGTAAATAGGTTTATTATAGTGGCGGCGGTGTCGGGGAGCGGTGGAATAGGGGTTAATGAATTTTCATAGTGGCGGCGATGTCGGGAGCAGCAGATTAGGGATTAATAACATTATGTAGGTGGCGGCGATGTCGGGGGCAGCAGATTAGGGGTGTTTAGACGTGGTTTTCATGTTAGGGTGGTAGGTTTAAATGTAACTTTTTTTACCCATAGACATCAATGGGGCTGCATTGCGGAGCTTCTCATTCCGCGATAGCAGGTTTTAGGTTTTTTTCTAACACGCTCTCCCCATCGATGTCTATGGGGAAAGCGTGCATGTGCACGTCAAAACAGCGCTTGTATTTTGTGCGGTATGGAGCTCAATACAACCATATTGCACGCACAAGCCAGCTGTTTAAATACTTGTAATGGCAGTGCTATGGAGGGTGAAATAACGCAACGTTTTTATGCATTCATTAAATACCCTCTATCGCGCATAACTTGTAATCTACCTGTTATTTCTTTATTTATATTTTATTTACTTTCTTTCTTTTTCATCTTTACTACTCTTACCTTCTTTACTATTTTGATAACTTACTTTTTCGACCACTACTATAGAGTAGCATTTTGTACATTGTCAAACCAAAAGTGCTTCTCACTGAGATACTCGTACTTTACGTACTTTATTCTTCTGATTTTGTTCTGCTTAAGATAGGTTATGACGGAGATTTACAGTGGGCGGTCTTCCAAGATGGCAGCAAGCAAACTGAGCTCAGTCTGCAATGAAGAAAAATAGTTGAAAAAAACTATTTTAGGATAGCCCACATGCAGATTCCTTGGAGGGATACCAGCAATCCTCACTCGGAGACACATAGTGAGGAGTCACAACATCGGCTCCCTCATCGCGAAGCCACCAAACAAAAGTGCGGCGGTGCAATCTCAGCCACAAAACTGAAGCCTTTGCCCGGTTTGGCCAATAGGACAGGAGCCAGCACGGGAGGTGAAAGGGAAACACAGGCCCAGCCAAACTGAGCAAAAAGCACCATAATAGGGCCTCTTGCACATAACAGGCACCAATAGATCCATCTGCTCACCACGTGGTCCTCACAATACAATGTCCATAAGCACAGGGCAACCATTATAAGTATCGACCCCCCCAACTCCTAACACATCGCCTACAAAGCAGCAATACAATAGGGTCAAAGGGGGCAAATACACTACACCCTATAACTAAGTGGGGACTAGACAAAAACCCTGAGAAGGGAACAGAGATTAAGCAAGAAAATGGACAACATGGCCAGCAAGCAAAGGCAGTAAGATAAAAAACGTAAACATCAGGCGGAGGTGCACGTAATGCCACTACAAACAGCTGACATAATGGTTCCCCCTCTTCAAGACATGCATCCCATTGTCTCCCAACTGTCTGCACTCTTTTTGCCCAAAATAGAACAACTACATAAAGGTCTATACAAGAGTGACTAAGTCACAGAGAGGGCGCTGAAGAGCAGTGGTTCATATAACTATAGCAAAATTAAATGAACAAATATTGCATCACAGAAACCTAATAACAAATAAATGACATAGAAAATTAAACTTGTAACAATAACTTTGTAACAATAAAAACCTTCAAAAAGTTCACTTGTAATTAAAAAAGGTATGAATGTCCTCTGGAAGTAGTTCCTTCAAAATAAGGGAAAAATGATTGCTGGGATGGCTGCCTCCTCCTCACTGTAAGGTCCAGGTCAAACTAGAGAAAATGAAGAAGAATAGAGGGGCACCTCATGTGTGGTATCGTCAAGTACACAACAAACAATAAACACAACTCAGGCCAAATGAGTACTCACTTGTTCCCAAAGCACACTCATGTGCTGGTAGAGACCGGCTGCAGAATTATAGGGGTGTGACAGCTCACCCACTTTAAAGCGCTCTTAGCGAGAGGTGTTGGTAATACTCACGGAGCAAACCAATGTGCTTGTGGAAGCAGGCTGCAGATTGATGTAGGTGTGGCAGCTCACCCAAACAAATGGTAACTTAGTAGTGGTGTCACAGGTATCCAGAGATCCCAGTAAGCTCACTCAGGTTTTGAGCTGATCTCTTGTGTGTGGGTCTTGGCAGATGGTGGGTAGAATAAAATCCACTCAAGGAGTTAAAAATATAATCCAAATTTATTAAAAACACAAAGTCTTAAAAACAACAACAACACAATAGTTGCTGATAAAAACTGGATAATGGGGTGTCAAGTGGTCCCCCAATATTGCAACGTGTTTCTCGGTTCACAGACCGTTTCATCAGGCATAAAAAACAACGTTAGAGTTGTTGGCGTGTCGGAGTCTGTCCCAGGTTCTGCTCTGATTGATTTCGCTGAAAGAATCCTACCAAATCTACTGCACATACCAGAATCAAATATTCCTTGTGTGGTGGAGAGAGCCCACAGAATGTGAACTTTACATCAGAGATCGGAATCTGCAGCCCCGCCTAGACAAATTATGATCAAGTATTTAAGTTTCAAAGACAAAATCATGCTGTTGAAAGCATACAGACAAGCACCTAACCTGGTATATGAAGGTAAAAAGATTCACCTGTTCCATGACTATTCAGCCGAAGTAGCAAAGAAACACAGAGAGTTCTCTCCGTATTGCAAAGAGCTCCTAGAGAAAGGAGAATCGGTATCACTCCTTTATCCGGCAAGACAAAAGCTCCAGACTGCGCAAGGTTTGACATTTTTTTATTCAACTAAACAACTCCAAGTCTTCCTACTGTCACAGAACCTACAAAGCAATAGCCAGAGAGCTGAAGATCACATCGAAGAAGAGGGCACCTGAGTGCCAAAATAATTAGTGGATCGGCCTTATCCTGTCCTGGTCATGGACCAGCTTCAGAGAACTATCCATTCAATAGACTAAAGGCTCTTTTTCTTGTTCGACACCCATTGTGTGTTATCACAATGGGATTAACATATCCTTTTGAAGGGGGAGGGGATGACTTGCATTTACTGTTCGAAACCTGCACTAATTTTGAATTATTCAATTTAACTGTGTTATTTTGTTTTCTATACTAATTTGGAAACTGGTTTACAGAATCTGATTTATCCATGAGTCCCATCAGGAAAATCCCAGGGTGCCAGACTGTAAGTATAGCTTTCTCCTAAAGCAGACCATAGAGCCCTCACACAGGTACACCAAAAGTAATCAATTTAGCCCTGCTTAAATATCAGCATAACCAAGCACCACATTCAAAATCCAAATATGTTGACACGCATCATATCTTGGAATGTGGGGAGAGTTACATCCCCCATCAAGAGGAAAACCATACTGAAATATCTTAACTCAAAAAAGGCAGATATTGCCATACTGGAAGAAACTCATTTAAAACCCAGTGAACACCAAAAACTAAAACAAAGTTGGGTGGGGGAGGTAGTTAAACCCTATATGAAAGCACAAATGCCAGGGGGTTGCCTTTCTTTTCAGAAATAACCTTAATTACAAAATAACACACACCATACTAGACCCAAAGGAAAGATATGTACTCCTCAAACTGACACTGAATGAATACCCTCTGATCTTGGGGGGTGTATATGGGCCACATACTCACAAAAGTGAGTTCTGAAGTTCCCTTAGAACACGCCTCTTATGCATAGCAGATGCCCCGCTGATTTTGGGAGGGGATTTCAACATAACACCGCAGACAGATTCATGATCCCTAACCTGCCGCAAGCTAGAAGTAGCATAAACCCCAATGCAAAAAAGTGAATCCATAAAATTAACCAAACTCAGAAGTGCCCTCTCTTTAACAGATATCTGGAGGGATAGGAACCCAGAGGCTAGAGATTATACCTGCATCACTCATGCCAAAGATACCCTGTCACACATAGATCTCTTCCTGACTTCTCATTTATAAAACCCTAAAATCACAGACGCTAGCATAGACAATCCAATTATCTCAGACCATGCCCCAATCATGATCAAAGTTACATTAGGGCCAATAAGGAATCCACAGAACACCTGGTCCTTCCCTAAATATCTGATCCATGATGTTAATTTTAAAAAGCATTTGATGGGGGAATGGTTAGCCTACAAACCACTAAATCAACAACACTCCAGCAGCCCCCTACTATACTGGGAAGCGGGTAAAGCAGTTCTCAGAGGGGTCCTAACCTCATATGTAATAAAGATAAAAAAGAAAAAGAAGCTCAGGGAGGAGTTACTGTTAAAGCAATTACTAAATGCCATGAATAAATATCTGTGCAACCCTACAGATGACAATAGAAACAAATAGAGACAAGCGAAAATGCAAAGTGATACACACCTGATGCAAAATGCAGCTAGAGATTTGACAGCAACACATGCCAGGTTCTATCACCATGTCAATAAAACAGGACGGCTATTGGCTAGACTTACTAAACTAACCAAAGGCACAAGCATAATAACAGTCATAAAAAATAAAAACTGCATCTGCACAGATACCACTGGAATCCAACAAGTATTTAGACAATACTACTCAGAACTTTTTAAAACACAAGACATAAAATCCTCAGATAGATCCGCATTCTGGAGCTCTATTGACATACCAACTCTGGCAGCGGAACAGCTACAGACACTAAATGCCCCAATAGACCCACAAGAGATAATCAAAGTTATAGGCGACCTCTCTCTCAAAAACGCTCCAGGTCCTGATGGACTCCCGAGCGAATTTGACAAAATACTGAAAAATGAGGTGAAACATACATTATCAAAGTAATTTAATGGCATCATGACAGGAGATATTAAACTTTCCCAAAGATTTACAGAAGCAAACATTTGCTTAGTTCCCAAACCGGATAGAGACCCATTAGAAGCAGCATCGCACCATCCAATTTCGTTGATGAACTCTTACTATAAGCTTTCTACAAAAATTCTGGCCAATAGATTGACTCCTGTCCTTCCTCACATGATTCACAAGGATCAGACGAGGTTCGTTAAGGGTAGAACGGTGGTTACAAATATCTGAACACTTCAATTCCTCTTAAATCACTATTGGAACCATAGGGAGCCAGGAACAATACCAGATAGTAAAGAGGCTTGCATCCTACTAGTAGATGCTGAAAAAACCTTTGATAAAGTACTTTGGAATCATCTATTCCTCACCCTAAAACAATTTGGGATTACTGGTAGTTTCTCAGAAGCACTCCAATCCCTATACTCCACACAACAGGCTGCGATCCTGGTCAATTGAGCTCCGTCCAAACCCTTTGCCCTGGTGCGAGGTACAAGACATGGGTGCCCACTTTCCCCACTCTTGTTTGACCTTGCTCTGGAACCCCTAGCCATCAAAATCAGAGCGGAAACAGAAGGACTCACATTGGGAAGACAAACAGTACACATATCTTTATTTGCAGACGACATGGTTTTATATGTACAGAACCCAAAAACAAGTATCTCACAAATCATGAATATCATAGCAGATTTTTTGCCAAATATCCAGCTACACAATAAACACAGAAAAAACAGAGCTAGTTTGGCTGACCCCACACATGAATACAATAGACCTAAACTACAACTTTAAAATAGTCACCAATACATTTAAATACCTGGGAATCAAACTCTCAACTGATCTGAATAAATGGTATGACGCTAATTGCATGCCACTGAAAAGAGAAGCACAAGACTTAACATCCCATTGGGCAAAACTCCCTCTTACCATATCGGGCAGAATTGGTTTAGTGAAAATGGTCCTATTCCCAAAGCTCCTATACCTCCTTCAAATGATACCTCACACCTGGGCACTGACTGAAATACTGGCACTCACTGATATTATCCTTTTTATGGGCGAACAAGAAACACAGGATTAAATCAAGCAGAATGATGATCTTAATAGAGTCAGGAGAATTAGCAGCAACAAATACAGAGTTATATAGTTGGGCAACTCAGGCAAAGTATCTCTTAGACTGGTTAACGGAAAATTAGTATTTCACAATTCCAGCTCTAGAGCAAAGGGCGATAGAACCATGGTCACTAGCCATGTTACCACACTGTTACCACACCTGAAAGCTACAAAAGAAGACAAGCTACTAACAAGGTACCCCCTAAAGCAGCAGCCCCTGTTTGCTTGGAGAAAAATATGTCATAAGCTTAAAATAAATCATGAACTCACCAAATTCCTTCGGCTACAAGGAAACCATTACTTCATACCGGGACTGACTACACAGACATTCAAGGAATGGCAAGCCATAGGCATAGACACAGTTTCAAAAGTCCTAGAAAGCAATAGGAAAACAATATGTACATTCATGAACCTACAGACACAATATGCCATACCACACAAGCACCATTTTTGCATATTTTCAAGTGAAGCATTACATACAGGCTATGCAAAAGACAGGAGAACTTCCTACTAACACCATATACCAACTATGCAGTCTGTACACACATGGAATCAAATCAATTTCTCTGATGTAAAAAGCCCTAAAACACATTAGCAGGAAATGGTCAGGAATTTTAAATATAGAAATCCAGACAACTTTGGTTCAGCAAAGCATTCAGAGGGCGAGACGAGCAACACTCTCTGCCGATATTAGGGATGCACACACTAAACTACTGGAATTGGCATATAACACCAAAGCTATATAGAAACTGGGAAACTAAATCTGAAGGAAACTAAATCTGAAGGCAAAATCAGCAGCAGGCCTGCTCCATATGCTGTGGACATGATCTAAGCTGTATACATTTTGGGGAATGACAAATCATTGGCTAAATGCTATAAACAAATGCTATAAACAACGCAACTCTCACCCTTACACCTTAAACAGTAGTATTTCTTAACCTTCAGGACCAGAGCAAAGCGAACACAATATTCATACACAATGTCATCTTACAGGCTAGGAAAACTACATTTAAACACTGGCTTAAAGGGGACCCCCCCTACCCTAACCCAGTTAAAAAGGGAGATACATCAACAAAAGCTCTATGAAAAAGCTGACACATTAGGTGACCTACAGGGGAGAACAAAACACTTCATGAAAAAGTGGGAACCCTACTTACTCACCTTAGACAGGGCCCAACAGACTCATATACTATATCAAATCAGGAATACAGACTATATCCTCAATGCCCAACTGAGAGGGGAATGACAACTCAGCTTTGATACCATTAGAAACTGAATTGGAGCAGACCAAAAATCTTAGCAGAAGATAGGTGGCACACTGGTTATATATTAAGACATGCGTGAGTACAAAATGTTTACTGTTGATATTCCATGAGCCATTTGTTATGTAAATGTTAATTGATATGTAAAGTTAAACCAGCAATTGGTACACCAGAGGTATTTATCTTGCAGACTTTTATTCTTGGACTGAATTTGCTTACTGTATGTATTTTTATGAATAGAGAGTTTATATAAAAAGGAAAGATCAGATGGCAAAGACATCATAGGAAAAGGACTATCATCCTATACACAAACAAAGAGACTCAAAAGAAAGGAATAATGAGTTATACATACTTTATTATATGAACAACAGGATTGTATATTGGAAATATTGTTTGTGATTGTAACAATTGTCAGCTCAACATAAATAAAGAATAATAATAATAAAAAAGATAGCTTATGACACATGATAAAACCAGTTCAGACAAGAAAAGCAATACCTTTATAGAATTTAATATATGAATATGAGCATTATGTACAAATTCTAGAAAAGGTATCAAAATACACCAATATATATATATATTGAGAATGTATGTAATAAGTCAACCTAAAATTACTGTTATGTATTGCAAAATGTTACCTTGTGCACTTTTTTCTTTTCAAAACCTAATAAAAATTATTTAAACATAAATATATTCTTTGAAGCCAAACGGTTGGGGATTCCATTTGTCTTTATTACTCAGTTTATGGCATTTTCTTCTGATCCATCAGTAATCATCAGCGGTATAGGATTCCTTACCCCACCATTCCCCATGACAAATGGTACCCGTCAGGGGTTCCCCCTATCCCCTCTTTTGTTTGCCCTTGCGATGGAACCTCTTGCCGAAGCAATCCGCATCAACCCACATATTAATGAGGTCCAACTCCACAACACATCACAAAAAACAGCATTATTTGCAGATGAACTTACCCTTTTTACCTTGGACCCCTTACATTCACTCCCACACTTATTTTGACTTCTAGAAACCTTTTCCAATATCAGTTATTATAAATTAAACATATCCAAAACTGAAGCTAATGCTATCAATATCCCAGGGGAACTCTTTACTACTTTTTAATCTCAATATATATTTAATTGATCTACTAAAGGCATCAAGCATCTGGGAGTCTTTCTATCTCATAACTTGGCAACTATCCTTTCTAAAAACTTGAATCCCCTACTCCATTCCTTTAAAATCTCAACAGATTAAAGGAGCATTCCCTCCCTGCAGCTTATAAAATGAGCCTACTCCCCAAACTCACCTACTTATTCTGATCCCTCCAGATTCCTATACCCATATCCCTAATTCAGCAATTTCAACACCTACATAATCACTTTATTTGGAGAAACAAAATCCCACGAGTCGCCACTAGAATTCTACAACAACCTATCTCATCAGGAGGGGCGACTGCCCCACAATATACTACTCTATTCAGAAGCAGTAGGATTATCCCATTTGACTTTATGGGGTGCAACTACCTCTAACAGTAGATAGCGTGAATTAGAGCAGATGTGCTTACGACCAGGGATTCTTCTTCATGAACTTTTTTGGCTTCCCAGATACAATAGGCAACATATACCTTTAGACAATTGCATATTTTTTGGGAATATATCCATAACTTGCCTAAGGTAGCTCCACACCCATCCCCTTCCCACACCATTTGTGGCCTTTTACTCACCCTCTCAGATACACACCCTGACCTGTGGACCGAGAGAGACATACTCACAGTTAAAGACCTCTATCTAAATGATGACTTTATATCATTCCAGAGTTTCCTGTCCCGCTACCTCCCTCAAACACCCCTATATTTCGAATACTGGAGACTGCACTGCTTCTAAAGGTCTTAGGGATTCTTGAATACCCTCTGGGAAACGAGATGGGACTCAGGTGCGACTACACAAAAACTACTCACATTCTCTTACCAATGCCTGCTTAACCCTCCCCGGTTCCATAAATCCCCTCCCATACAACTATGGGAAAAAGCATTGTCATCATCCTAGCCCCTTTCAACATGGAAGAAAGCCGTCATTTGTAAAAAAAAAAAAAAAAAAGTCCATTGTGTCACCTTATACGAGCTGCATCTAAAAGTACTACTCCAATAGCATCTGAACTCTGTACTGCTCTTAAAAATTGCCCACACTAATTCGCCTTGCTGCTGGAAAGGCTGCGATTACCTAGGGACACCATTACACATTTGGTGGACTTGTCCAAAAATCTCCCCATTATGGCAATACGTATTCAACCATTGTTCTACCAAACATATCCCTATTACTGCCTCTGATGAAGCAGGACTGTTTCACATACTTCCTACACACCTCTCACTTCCACAAAAAATGTTCTGTGTTTATTTGTTCTTGGCGGTGAAGTTGACCCTGGCTCGAAATTGGTTACAACAACGTCCCCCCACTTGGACGCAGATAACAGAGACCCTAAGATATCTCAAAACTATGGAAGCCTATGTCTCCCAAGTTAAAGATTCAGTAGATTTGCAATATTTAATCTGGTAATACGGCCTACTCTAAAACACTTAAGCTAACACTCAAAATGGACCACACTGGGCAAAGATCCAATGTATCCCCCTCTACATACTGTAAAACATTTCACTTCTCTACTCCCTCCTCTCCCTCCCCCCCCCTTTTTTTTTCTTCTTCTTCCTCTCTCCCCCCAGTGGAGAGATTGTTAACCTTTATTGAAAGCTTAGGATCCCATTTACTCTTTGTATCTCTTTTTCTTTATCTTTCTTATATTTACATTTACACCTGTTATTTGTGTTATATAGCTAAACTGTGAACCACAATTTGTTCTTATCAGACTTGTATTTAAGGCTGACACCTCTTTTTATAAATCTATGCATAAGTTTATTTCCAGCCGAACCATCCAGTAATTATTGGTTACTGCTACTTTGTAAAACAATATTATAAAGAAACCCTGAGGTTTAGATTGGGCTTGGTAACCTTCCTACTATATTGTATATAATGTGAATGCCATGTTTATTATATTGTATTTATTTTTATTACCTCAATAAAATCATTTAAAAAAACAAAACAAAAAAACACCAGTGCTCAGCAACTCCTGAACACTGTAACTCCTTATTTGTCCCCTGCCACATGTGCACTGCGCAATAAACATTGTTAATGTCCCTACAAAGTCATTGCCATCAGCCATTTTCAGTATATGACACCAACAAACAATTGATTTCAAAAACCTTGTTAGTCATCATCTTCCCATACTTCTTCTGAGAAGTCCCAGTCCCCAATGATATTTTCACTATCCTAAGTATTAAGCCTTATTAACAATAGTCTTCTAAATAACCCACATAATAAAGTTTAAGCTAGAAAGAATACATAGTCATAATAGACAGACTATTTTAACATATATTGTTTAAAACGGAATCTGCTTAGCAGACTGTTGGTAAGGTAACAATGCTTACTCCATCTGCACATTTATTATAAGGTCAATGGCTACATTATCTCGGAGCACATTCTTTTAAAATATGGTGCTGATACCCTTAGGATTTTTTCAGTGATGCCCTCATAGAAGCTCAGCCATTCATCTGTTACTTGGCTCCAAAGATTTTTCTACTGCCTCCAGAATCTCTCACCAAATTCCATATTTTTTACATTAAGCCACTGAATGGATAGCTCTTTGTCATTCATCAAGAAAAATCCTGTGACTATACTCAACTGGAGCCCATATAATGTTTTGTGCTAAGCCTTGAGTAGTCTGGATGAAAGCTTTCTCCATGCATTCCCCTACAATCCATCAGCCTTACATAACCTGCCACTACAGCTTTGACTGCTACCAAATACACAAATTACTGGCCCACTATACTGATGCTGATAAAACTTTCCCCATCAATAACAATAAGCGAAGAAAGTTTAAGTATTCCATTTTCTCCCTGCTAAAAGGAATAAAGAAATATGGTATGGAATTAAAGTAAAATGAAAAAACAAATCTATAGTGCTTATAAAAACAGAGTTTTACTTTTACTAAATAAATCCATTAAACATCCAGGTTACTATTTGAAAAGCCTCTTAAGCATTCTTTATTTTACCTTCTCTAATGTGGCCATTTAAAAACATATATAAATGAGCTACTATGGTGGAACATAGCAGGTTTAGGCTTTAGAAGTTTGGAGTATGATACATATTTTCATTCCTCACATTGTTCTTTTATGTTTTTCACCAGACAAAAAAGTTTAACATTAGAATTGGTGGCTGCATTTGTACGTACAAAGGTAATCACGATGGTTTAAAAACTATTTGTTACTATATAGGGTATCATGAAAGGTTATGGTCCTACAAAAGGTTACTCAATTTTGCTAAGGTTAATGTGACTCATACTACATTATGTAGGGTAGCAATTTGGAAAAAAAAAACATAGTTTACTCATGCAATACAAATTGGGTGTGTGGCAAGCAGCAGAAGTACATTTTTGCAAATACAATTTTCATTTTTTTTTTTACATTATTCAAGTTCCCAACATAAGGGAAATGCCAATACACTCAGGAACGGAGCTTAATATGTAACAATGCAATTTTATTTTAGAAAATATTAAAACATGGCTAAATGATGAATATGTCCAATTGACACTGAAGTGTTTTAGGTGTATTTTGTAATAATACGTACGTGATTAACAGTGCAGCTATTACAAAATATTCAACAAGGAGTATATATTAACCCCTTGTGTCTTCATACACATTCTCTCATGTTGTTAGGTAATCAGATAAATCCACATTTGTTCACAAATGTAACAATTTGGTAAAGTAATAATCAAGCAATTGATATAGAAGTACCATAAATGTCACATAAATAACCTGTGCCAGTAGACACAGTACATTATCCTTGAGATTTAAGAATTGCAAACTATTCCTAAAAGTTAATTTAATATTTTTTTTCTTTAGCTTTCAATTGAAAGTAATACCTTTTTTGGTTATGTAGAATCGTCAATACAACAGATAACAAGAGGCCAATTTAACAATGCCTGGCAGACATGATACACTGCAGCGTATCATTTCCACCAGACATAGCTGAATGCGGACAGCATACACTGTTAGCATTCAGCATTGCACAAGCAGTTCTAGTGAACTGCTTGTGCAATGCCTCCCCCTGCAGATTTGCGGCCAATAAGTCCGATTGTACATGATCGGGCTGATTATTATATGCCGCCTCAGAGAGTCTTAAGACCGCTGGTTCTTAACTCCTGTTTCCGGCGAGCCTGAAGGCTCACGCGGGAACAGGGGCCATTCGGCCCTTGTTAAATCGACCCCCTTAGATTACTGTATCTAATTGTTCCCTTTAGATTTAACGTCTTGTATCATGTGTAATGTGCCCCACATACTACAAATGGCACTCCACACAGATAATCAGATATACTACATTAATACTAGAACAGTTAACGCAGGAACATATATATAAATATTCACATCTAACAAAAAAAAATTCTACTTCATACTCAGCAATAATCATCTATTCTTTATTTCCATTTACTATGCTTTCAATGAAGGACCTAATGGAGTTTGACATCTCGGTTATTTAGAGCCATAGGTATTCTCTAAATAACTGTGTTTGTTTGAGTTATGCAATGAATGGATAGAGTTTTCAGATAACTGTTTCCATTATTTTTCTAATTCTCCAAGAGACTTCAACCTTATGTAAGATTAGATACTAGGATAAAACTGGGATTTCCCTTATGTTTCCTGAACTTTTAATTCATATGGAATAAAGTTTTTTACGTTTTTATCTGGCTACTTTGGAACCTTTCGTTTATGTATTTACTAGTGGAATTTGGCGACTCCACTGTTTTGTAGCCCATTAAAGCCTGTGGGGATTGCATCAATCTACCAGGAGCTGGTGACATCAGGATTTTTGGATTGTGCTATCTCCTATCTCATTCGATATCTGGTGATCAGGTGGTTTTGCTCACTACACTTGCCGCGATCGGTCATTGGGGGATAGGAGTCTTGAGTCCCTCCCACGCACGGATACACAGGTTTGAGTGAATACCTGCATGTTCACCCTAGATGATTTTGAATATTGTTACAAGTGGGGTGAGTGAAATAGACACGCTTTGCTGCATAAAGGTATAACCTTCCTCTGACTACTGTCTTTCCACTGGGTACATGACACGCTGATTCAGGTAACTGCATCAATGTTTAGGTGGGCGGTTTATGTCCACCGTTTCAGTGTGCAGTTAATAAGCTAGAGGTTTTGGTGTCACTTGGTATGCTCCCTAATACATGCTTAGGGGAGTTTGTTCAAATCTAAGAATAACAGTATTTAAATCATCTAGAGTTGATGTGCAATCACTTTATTTGTCTCCTGTAGTCTCACCCAGCTTTCTTTGACTCTCGTTTTGGCTTGTTAAGCTGTTTTTGCTTCTGTTTGTATACAATTAGATTATTATTAGTACCTGCATTCCACCTGACGCCATCCTGCCTGTGCTCATTATACTTCACTAAGACACTTCATTTCTTTTATATAGGATACAACTTGTCATACAGAACATTTTACTTCTCAAGAATAAAATGGAAAAATCATTCAATATTCAAAAAATATGAGTAAGCACCACACAACTCAAACGTATTTTATTTTTCTGGAACTGATCACACATAATATGAGACATTAGGATACTCATTTTAGTAGTTACTGCTGTTCTTAAAGCAAAGACTCATTTTAAAGCCAAATACACAAATTATTCTTTAAACAAAATTTCTTACCAAAATTACAAGATATCAATTATTGTTTCACAACTGATATGAGGATGCAATGTCTGTAAGTTTATTGGCAATGTTATATTTGAAGAAAGGCAACTTCTTCATTTTTTTTCTCCTTTATGAATACTTCTGTTTATGTATTCACATCAGTAATGATCCCAATATTTTAACACAAGTGATAGCAGATATATAGGGATATTTTGTTGCCAACAACGTCAGGGGTACTAAATGGAATGCAATGGAAATGATGAACCAAGTCTCTACTTGCTAGTTTATGAATATACTCCTTCATGTCTTATTTTTTGGAGGCAGTGTTCCTGTGTCTGTGTGGGTTATTTTGTGGATTACTAATTGGAAAAAACTGTACACTGTTTAATTTCTATACTTCAAATGCAAATTGTAGTGTATATTTTGGTGCACAAAAACTGTGTTTTGAAATATTCTATTTAACTTGCTCTTGCAGAGTTCAATGGCCACCCACTATGAAAGGCTAGTGGACTGTTTATTGCATCCCATTTGTAAGATGCCTAACCATAGTGAAGCCTCTATTACACTGTGGTCACCTCACCAGGCAAATTAATTGCATGAATCATTGGCTAAAATTGGGTTCATTGTCCTTATGTGATGATGGATTATTCCATTCAGCATTTTTAGTAAAAGTTACTTTTTAATGATGGTAAATATGTCATTGTGCAATTATAAAACCCAAATTGTAATGACTCTTTAAAGCATATACAAGAGTTTGATCTTGCTCTGTTAAAAGTGTTTATTTCACAGATACATGAGTCTCATTCTATTAGGTTTAGGTGTTTGAAGTATTTTTATAATGTTTTGAATTCTGCATTTTTAAAAGTGAATATCAGAATGCAGTGTTTGTTCATATTCCTTCAGATATATCAGATGTAGTCTTAAAAATAAAAAAAGGAGGTATTGATACTTTTGTTTGCAAATTGGAGAAATTGCATATTTAGATATTTGAAACAAATGACTCAGTTAAAGGGACATTATACACTCGGGGCGCGATCCGATATACGGCATAGTTTTCAGCGCAAGCAAGGGAACCCGCACCGCCCGTAATATCACCTCTCACATCGGGCTATCCAATATACGGTGCCGTCAGGTGCTAAAGTAGCGTAAGTAGGACAAACTGGCGTTGTTCCGAAAAGTGCGCAAATACACATTTTGGTCATCGCAAGTACTTACGCCAGTCTTTTGTTCACTTAAAGTCTCAATAAAGTGTAGTTTTATGCAAATTTGGCTAAGACTCATAAAAATTACCCGATACTCCATCTAAAACTGCGCAACCTAATTTCGCTATTCAAAAGTCATATATAAACCCTTATAAAAGCCATTTTCTTTAGTGTGTTTGGATGGTTCGTTGAGCTACAGCACACTACAGTGAGTTTAGAATTAGTAAGAGTAGTGAGAGAGGCGCAGCATAATAGTTAGTTAAGTCGGATTGTTGTTTGGGTAAGCTTGTACATTTACTTACACTTATTTTCACATATTGCACACATATTGCATACATACATATACAAAATACACAACACTTTTTTTTTCTAACACCTCACACATTTTATTTCAATTTTACAGTGTGATAGGCTGAGTGTTTGGTTGTGATTGTGTGTGATTGAACTGGGAGTAAGTGTGAGTGTATGTAGTGTGAGGATGGTCGGGAGAGGTAGGGCGGAGGGGAGGAGGGGAAAGGAGTGGCAAGGAGATGATTATTGTAGTGGACAGGAGGAGCAGTGGGGTCCCCATCAGGGAGTAAGTGGAGTGGGGAGAGCGAGAGCTAGAAGGGATGATGGGAGGGGAGATGCCCGAGAGCACCAGAGACCAGGCACATCAAGGAGAGGGACAGAGGGTGCACATGGGGACAGAAGGGGGGAGGAGGGAGAGGATAGGGAGGAACCCACACCAGGGACATCCCAGGGAGGAAGCCAGGTGGCCACAGAGGAAGAGCGCATGAGATGCCCAAATTTCTCATTTGATGAGAATATTGCGCTAGTCCAGGCCATCATGGACAACCACAAAGCCCTCTTTGGCCAGGAGAAAGGCAGAGGCGTTGCCCGAAGGCGTAAGGAAGCATGGTCAGTGGTAGAGGAGGCTGTAAACAGTGTGGAGGACTGTCGAGGGACTCAAGAAAAGGTGGAATGATTGCAAGAGGTGGGTGAAAGAGAAGATGAGCCAGGAAGCCATGCACCAGAGGGGAACAGGCGGTGGTCCACCCTTGGAAGCAGAATACAACGTATGGCAGGAGATGATATGCAACTCCCTGAGTATCACAGCAGTCCGTGGACTTCCAGGGGCTCGTGACTCAGGGGTTGCAACCACAGCACCTCATGCTGGTGAGTAACATCCCACACACCAGTATGATATGTATTTGAGATATAACATCCTTTAATGTCACACATTCATGTACACAATGAGGAACATGGTATTTGGCATACTAACAAAAACATCTACAATTAGATTTGACATTAATGCTACTTAACACAATGCAATTCATGATATGAGGTGGAATAGTGCAATACTAATATGCCTCAGAGTAACACAGGCCACAAGCCACATGTTGAGTTTTCAGTAAATGGAGACTATAGCCATCACAATACTTTTAGCTCAGAAAGCAGGTTCTGTGCCTACATCAGGCTAAAGTAAATTGTGTGACCATAGTGTCACTTAAAGAACACATTTTCTCCATCACTGACATCACTGACATGTACACATAACTCTTGTATGAAACACATACCTGTATACTGTGCTGATTAAAATCCCTCATAGAGACGAGTTTGACATGAGAATGAGTATTTTCCCTAGCATGTATCAACGTATATTGTATGCCCACATGGACATATATATGACTGTGCTAATCCCAATCATCATTTGACTCCTCCTCAGAACCTCCTGTCACCAGGCTGCAAACTAGCATGCCGCCACCTCCACCACCACCACCACCAGTCACAGCCATGCAGTCACCTCCACCACCACTCACAGTCATGCAGCCACCTCCACCACCGGTCTTCAGGCAGCAACATGGACATTATGCTCCCAGGCATCAGCTGGGTTGGATTGCCTCTGTTGAGGACCCATGGCAAGATACCTGGCCTGAGGAACATCCTTTTGGCTTTGAGGGGGAGCCAAGTCAGCCACGAAGGGTCAATGTCTTTACCCCCCACAATATCAGGCCAGTCATTGCTTTTCCACACAGGGGATGTCGCAAGGTATGCAAAGTGGACAGGCTGAGTGGTCACACACTAGTCGTCAATGGGACTACCAATCCAGCATGAGAGCTCCACCATCCGCTTCCCTTGGGAGAGCTCCACCATCTGCTTCCCTTGGGAGAGCTCCACCATCCACTTCCCTTGGGAGAGCACCACCATTCGCTTCCCTTGGGAGAGCTCCACCATCCGCTTCCCTTGGGAGAGCTCCACCATCCTCAGATGAGCATATAGCTGAGGTTGACCCTGAAGCACCAGCAGCTGAGGTTGTCCCTGAAGCACCAGCAGCTGAGGTTGTCCCTGAAGCACCAGCAGCTGAGGTTATCCATGAAGCACCAGCAGCTGAAGTTATCCATGAAGCAGATGCAGCTGAAGTTGTCCATGATGCACCAGCAGATAGAGCAGAACCTGCACCTAGAATCACTGCTGCTCAAGAGCCTGTAGATCCACTGTATTCTCCCCTGGGAGAGGAATACATTTCACTCCAGAGGAGGCTGATAACAAGCTGCGAAAGCATTCAAAGAGGATAATAGAGGTTTCATAGGAGCCAAGAGAGGCTACTCAAGCATAGCATCGAGCTGCAGAGGGACATTGCAGCCTCATTAAATGGATTTGTCCAAAATCAGTCTCAGATGATGAGAATCAAGTCTGATATGCAGATACAGATGGACAATAGATGGCGGGAACAAAACCAACTCTTGGGTGTGTTGGTTGAGCACTTCACACACCAGCAGGACACTGCCTCCAGCCTTTCATCTGTGGCCAGAACTCCAGCAGAATCATCTGAAGCTTCCCAAACCAGGAGAACCAGGAAATCCACTCCAGTCACCTCTGCCCCCTCATCCAAGAAGCCTAAAAAAAAAAATATTCTTATAGTTCACCATAAATCTTGTCCTCTGTTTTTTACCATATAATTGTCATCCACGTCCATGTGAGGGGTGTTTTAGTACACTAATATTGTTAAAACATATAATAAGGCCTGTGTGGAAATGGCCCAAAAAAGGTAATATTATCCTGTTTCTAACATATTCTTGTACTATAACTCCCATCCACAATAGTTGTTTCTGAAGGGTACATATAGTAATATTCACTTGTAAGATGTAAATCAATGTATCTCACATCCAATATAAATTGACCCATTGGTATATATAGTAGTGATGTTACTGATAGGGTGGGCATTATCAGGTGTTTTAAGTCTGCAGGTGAGAGGTTGTGGTGTGTGTGATTGGTTTAACACAATTGCAAAGAGGCAGCCTTCAAGAAGGTGTTATAAATGATCATATGAGCCATACTAGGTTTTGCTTTCAACTAAGAATACCAAGAGAACAAAGCAAGTGTTCAAATTAAATCTGAAAGTAGTTAGAAATAACATGCCCTATTTAAAAGAAGAAGGTTTTCTTTGGAGTTGACTGTCCCTTTATATATTTTGGCATCAGTGCCAAGCTGTGTTAGCATTAGAATAAATTACACTCCAGTGGGTTCTAAAGAGATGAAGGTAATCCAATTGAAAGTAAATATGCAAGTATATGCCCACAATGTGATAAAGTACCTACAAGCTCAATCCATTTGATTATTTCAAATACACAATTTCAAATACACAAATAAACATTAAAAAGCAATATCATAGTATACTGTCCCTTTAACCTTGAGATGCTGCTTAAATGTATGTGTTTGTTAAGGCTTCCAGGGAGTTACGTTGGTTTTTTTAGTCAGTGCAAGGGCTGCTGCGCCTGCGATTTGTGGCGAGATGAGAATGGAGTAGATTTTCTTAAATCTGTTTGCGTAAGTCCTTACGCTGTATATTGGATACCAAACTGCGTGTGTTTTGTATGTCAGTCTATGCGTAAAAATAATACGGGCGAAGGCAGAAATATACGCGCGTAAGTTGTATGCTACGCCGTATATATGTGATACCAAAACAAATACTTGCTTCAATGTTGTGTGCAATGTGTGCTTGTGTTTAACCCAGCTTTGAACCTTTTGTATCTTTTGCATTTTTGTTAATGCTTAGTTGTGCATGCTTCTTGTGTATGAACAGTTGCTGCCTACCCTGAACTTTTTTCTATTTTTAATGTGTTCAAATGTTAATCCTGTGCTGAGTGTTTGATCTTTGTCTACGTTTTCCTTGCTGCTCCTGTGACGTCTGACCATGACCTTGCATTTTGGCTTGTATTATTATTATGACATTTCGCCTCTCTGTCTTCAAATTTGCCTTTTATTAAACCTCCTTGCAGTTTGTTTCATACCTTTCTTAAAAATAAACATTTAAAAACTAATATTACAACATTGAGGGCGCATGTATAATGGCATCATTTGGTTTGCTTCACAAGAATCGAATAAACTCGCCATTGATAGCAGCTAGTGGAAGTAAACTCTCAACATAAATGCATTAATAAGTAAATTAAAGTTAAGTTTAATCCGTCTAGAAGACCAACAGAAGATTTACAACTTTAAAACCCTGCTAAGTGCGAATATGCAAAGTTACTATTCTATCTACACATTTCTAAAGCAAAGGCTTTGCCCCATGTGACCTTTCCTAAAGGTCATAGTTGCAAGAACATAAGGCAGAAGTAAGGTACAGCCAGGGGTACCGATGGATGTCCAACTCATGTCACCGACCTGTTGAATTATGAAGAGAAAGTCATTCAGCATCAAGGCCCTGAAGTCATAGAGGGAGTAACAGAAGACTGTGACAGTGACATAAGAGGTAAATATTTCTACATCTTAGAAATGTTATATTGTGTTTCATGTATGGAACCCCATATATGCAGACTTGTTAATAGTGAAAATGACCTATGTGAAGTTGGCACCCCATGTTTGTAAAAACTTAATTAAAATATACCATTTGTTTGTGCCGCGTTTGTGCTGATTTGTGCCGCAAAAACGAACGTTTGTGCCGGTTTGGTTTAGGAGATATTGCCCATTATTTTTTTATGAAACCCCGCCCACTGTGCACCCCATGTTATGCAATTTTAAAAACAAATCTATCATTTGTTTGTGCTGCGTTTGTGCTGATTTGTGCTGAAAAAACGAACGTTTGTGCCGGTTTGGTTTGGGAGATATTGCCCATTATTTTTTTATGAAACCCTGCCCATTTTGCACCCCATGTTATGCAATTTTAAAAACAAATATACCATTTGTTTGTGCTGCGTTTGTGCTGATTTGTGCTGCAAAAATGAACGTTTGTGCCGGTTTGGTTTCGGAGATATAGCGCATTATATTTGCTGAAACTCCGCCCACTTTGCACCCCATGTTATGCAATTTTAAAAACAAATATACCATTTGTTTGTGCTGCGTTTGTGCTGATTTGTGCTGCAAAAACGAACGTTTGTGCCGGTTTGGTTTAGGAGATATTGCCCATTATTTTTTTATGAAACCCCACCCACTTTGCACCCCATGTTATGCAATTTTAAAAACAAATATACCATTTGTTTGTGCTGCGTTTGTGCTGATTTGTGCTGCAAAAATGAACGTTTGTGCCGGTTGGGTTTTGGAGATATAGCGCATTATATTTGCTGAAACTCCGCCCACTTTGCACCCCATGTTATGCAATTTTAAAAACAAATATACCATTTGTTTGTGCTGCATTTGTGCTGATTTGTGCCAAACAAAAAACTCTAATAAAAAAGAAGAACAATTAATTGAATAAACAAATAAAAAGAGAAAAACTAAGAAAGAATGTTGAAACACAATACAGAAACAGTAATAAAAGAGGAAGAAAACAATTATTAAATTAACTAATAGTCCGCTAAAAGCATTGGATTTAATTGTTCTCTAACTCAAAAACTTATTTTCTATACGTACACACACAGATTGCATTTTTAGAAATATAAAAATAAATATTTTTAAAAGTAATCCAGTAATGCGATAGAATTAAGTTGTTAATGAAACATGTAGACTTAAAACCAAAATCTAAATTTAATCCTGCAAACATATGGAAATATTTTTGCTATAACTTATAAATTATCAAAAAGAATGTAATAAACAATTGATAGATTAAATATATTCTAAGAAAGAACTAAAGGGACAGTCAAGTCTCCAAAAAAAACTTTCATGATTTAAAAAGGGCATGTCCTTTATAAACAACTTTCCAATTTACTTGTATCACCTATTTTGCTTTGTTCTCTTGGTATTCTTAGTTGAAAGTTAAACCTAGGAGGTTCATAGGCTAATTTCTTAGAACTTGGAGGCCACCTCTAATTTGAATGCATTTTGACCACTAGAGGGCGTTAGTTCATGTGTTCCATATAGATAACATTGAGCTCACGCACGGTAATTTACCGAGGAGTGAGCACTGATTGGCTAAAATGAAAGTATATGTATGTGTGTATGCATATGTATGTGTGTGTATGTATATTTATGTGTGTATGTATATGTATGTGTGTATGCATATGTATGTGTGTATCTATATGTATGTGTGTATGCATATGTATGTGTGTATGTATATGTGTGTGTATGTATATGTATTTGTGTATGTATATGTGTATGTATATGTATGTGTGTATGTATATGTATGTGTGTGTGTGTATATGTATGTGTGTATGCATATGTATGTGTGTATGTATATGTGTGCACTCAAACACACATATCAAATCACACACGAATACATACATCTTTGAGCCCTTGCCAGTTCAACACCTATGCATATGCCATATCATGTTAAAACACCTTTTAAACGTTTATTTCAATAAACAGACACACACATATATTTATATATATATATATAAATAAAAGTTTTACATATGTTGTAATGTACTTTTTTTTCACACTAACAATTTACTTCAGGTCTCCGCTCATGCTTAATTTTTTACAGTTGTTTTGTGCTCGAGCGCAATACATGACTCACAGCTTGTAATTCTGTGAATTTGAAGGGAAGCTGGAGCCAAAGGATTGAACTTATTAAACTTTTAAACAATCACTGAAACACTCGCTGAATTGCCGTTGGAACCGGTCCACTGTTGGAGTCCCAGCGAGTATCTACACTGCTGAGCAACATAATGGATACCTGGGGGATAACCCTCCTTGAGATGTGAGCCACGGACAATCACGGGCA